>NW_021823237.1:353370-498370 GCF_901001165.1 Salmo trutta
TACAGAGTCAATGTGGAGGTTATATACAGGGTGTTACGTACAGAGTCAATGTGGAGGCTATATACAGGGGTACCGGTACGAGTCAATGTGGAGGCTATATACAGGGGGTACCGGTACAGAGTCAATGTGGAGGCTATACAGGGGGTACCGGTACAAGATCAATGTGAGGCTATATACAGGGTACCGTACAGAGTCAATGTGGAGGCTATATACAGGGGGTACCGGTACCAGATCAATGTGGAGGCTATATACAGGGTGACCGGTACAGAGTCATGTGAGGCTATATACAGGGTTTTTACGGTACAGAGTCAATGTGGAGGCTATATACAGGGTATTACGGTACAGTCATGTGGAGGCTATATACAGGGGGGTACCGGTACAGAGTCAATGTGGAGGCTATATACAGGGTGTTACGGTACAGAGTCAATGTGGAGGCTATATACAGGGTGTTACAGTACAGAGTCAATGTGGAGGCTATATACAGGGGGTACCGGTATAGAGTCAATGTGGAGGCTATATACAGGGGGTACCGGTACTGAGTCAATGTGGAGGCTATATACAGGGTGTTACAGTACAGAGTCAATGTGGAGGCTATATACAGGGGGTACCGGTACTGAGTCAATGTGGAGGCTATATACAGGGTGTTACTGTACAGAGTCAATGTGGAGGCTATATACAGGGGGTACCGGTATAGAGTCAATGTGGAGGCTATATACAGGGGGGTACCGGTACAGAGTCAATGTGGAGGCTATATACAGGGTGTTACAGTACAGAGTCAATGTGGAGGCTATATACAGGGGGTACCGGTACAGAGTCAATGTGGAGGCTATATACAGGGGGTACCGGTACAGAGTCAATGTGGAGGCTATATACAGGGGGGTACCGGTACAGAGTCAATGTGGAGGCTATATACAGGGGGTACCGGTACAGAGTCAATGTGGAGGCTATATACAGGGGGTGCCGGTACAGTCAATGTGGAGGCTACATACAGGGGGTACCGGTACAGAGTCAATGTGGAGGCTATATACAGGGTGTTACGGTACAGAGTCAATGTGGAAGCTATATACAGGGGGTACCGGTACAGAGTCAATGTGGAGGCTATATACAGGGGGTACCGGTACAGAGTCAATGTGCAGGGGCACCGGTTAGTCGAGGTAATATGTACATGTAGGTAGAGTAGTTAAAGTGACTACGCATAGATCATAACCAGAGAGTAGGAGCAACGTAAAAGAGGGGGTGGGGACAATGCAAGTAGTCTGGGTAGGCATTTGATTAGATGTTCAGGAGTCTTATGGCTTGGGGGTAGAAGCTGTTAAGAAGCCTTTTGGACCTAGACTTGGCGCTCCGGTACCGCTTGCCGTGCGGTAGCAGAGTGAACAGTCTATGACTAGGGTGGCTGGAGTCTTTGACAATTTTTAGGCCCTTCCTCTGACACCGCCTGGTATAGAGGTCCTGGATGGCAGGAAGCTTGGCCCCAGTGATGTACTGAGCCATACGCATTACCCTCTGTAGTGCCTTGCAGTCGGAGGCCGAGCAGTTGCCTTACCAGGCAGTGATGCAACCAGTCAGGATGCTCTCGATGATGCAGCTGTATAACTTTTTGAGGATCTGAGGACCCATACCAAATCTTTTCAGTCTCCTGAGGGGGAATAGGTTTTGTCGTGCCCTCTTCACGACTGTCTTGGTGTGTTTGGACCATGATAGTTTATTGGTGATGTGGACACCAAGGAATTTGAAGCTCTCAACCCGCTCCATTACAGCCCCGTCAATGAGAATGGGGGCGTGCTCAGTCCTCCTCTTCCTGTAGTCCACAATCATCTCCTTTGTCTTGATCACGTTGAGGGAGAGGTTGTTGTCCTTGTTGTCTCTGACCTCCTCCCTATAGGCTGTCTCATTTTTGTTGGTGATCAGGCCTACCACTGTTGTGTTGTCGGTAAACTTAATGATGGTGTTGGAGTCGTGTTTGGCCACGCAGTCGTGGGTGAACAGGGAGCACAGGAGGGGGCTGACCACGCACCCCTGAGGGGCCCCCGTGTTGAGGATCAGCGTGGATGTGTTATTACCTACCCTTACCACCTGGGGGCAGCCCGTCAGGAAGTCCAGGATCCAGTTGCAGAGGGAGGTGTTTAGTCCCAGGGTCCTTAGCTTAGTGATGAGCTTTGAGGGCACTATGGTGTTGAACGCTGAGCTGTAGTCAATGAACAGCATTCTCACATAGGTGTTCCTTTTGTCCAGGTGGGAAAGGGCAGTGTGGAGTGCAATAGAGATTGCATCATCTGTGGATCTGTTGGGGCGGTATGCAGATTGGAGTGGGTCTAGGGTTTCTGGGATAATGGTGTTGATGTGAGCCATGACCAGCCTTTCAAAGCACTTCATGGCTACAGATGTGAGCGCTACGGGGTGGGGTAAAGGACGTGAGCGCTACGGGGTGGGGTAAAGGACGTGAGCGCTACGGGTGGGGTAAAGGACGTGACGCTACGGGGAGGGGTAGGACGTGAGCTAGCTAACGGGGAGGGGTAAAGGACGTGAGCGCTACGGGTGTGGGGTAAAGGACGTGAGCGCTACGGGGTGGGGTAAAAGGACGTGAGCGCTACGGGGTGGGGTAAAGGACGTGAGCGCTACGGGGTGGGGTAAAGGAACTGAGCGCTACGGGGTGGGGTAAAGGACGTGAGCGCTACGGGGTGGGGTAAAGGACGTGAGCGCTACGGGGTGGGGTAAAGGACGTGAGCGCTACGGGGAGGGGTAAAGGACGTGAGCGCTACGGGGTGGGGTAAAGGACGTGAGCGCTACGGGGTGGGGTAAAGGACGTGAGCGCTACGGGTTGGGGTAAAGGACGTGAGCGCTACGGGGTGGGGTAAAGGACGTGAGCGCTACGGGGTGGGGTAAGGACGTGAGCGCTACGCGGTGGGGTAAAGGACGTGAGCGCTACGGGGTGGGGTAAAGGACGTGAGCGCTACGCGGTGGGGTAAAGGACGTGAGCGCTACGGGGTGGGGTAAAGGACGTGAGCGCTATGGGGTGGGGTAAAGGACGTGAGCGCTACGCGGTGGGGTAAAGGACGTGAGCGCTACGGGGTGGGGTAAAGGACGTGAGCGCTACGCGGTGGGGTAAAGGACGTGAGCGCTACGGGGAGGGGTAAAGGACGTGAGCGCTATGGGGTGGGGTAAAGGACGTGAGCGCTACGCGGTGGGGTAAAGGACATGAGCGCTACGCGGTAGTTTAAAGTACTTGGGTAAAATACATTAAAGTACTACAAGTCGTTTTTGGGGGTGTCTGTACTTTACTATTTTATATTTTGGGCTACTTTTACTTTTACTTCACTACATTCCTAAAGAAAATGATGTACTTTTTACTCCATACATTTTCCATGACACCCAAAAGTACTTATTGAATGTTTAGCAGGACAGGAAAATGGTCCAATTCCCTCACTTATCAAGAGAACATCCCTGGTCATCCCTACTGCCTCTGATCTGGAGGACTCACTAAACAGAGAACATCCCTGGTCATCCCTACTGCCTCTGATCTGGAGGACTCACTAAACAGAGAACATCCCTGGTCATCCCTACTGCCTCTGATCTGGAGGACTCACTAAACAGAGAACATCCCTGGTCATCCCTACTGCCTCTGATCTGGACGACTCACTAAACAGAGAACATCCCTGGTCATCCCTACTGCCTCTGATCTGGAGGACTCACTAAACAGAGAACATCCCTGGTCATCCCTACTGCCTCTGATCTGGAGGACTCACTAAACAGAGAACATCCCTGGTCACCCCTACTGCCTCTGATTTGGAGGACTCACTAAAGAGAGAACATCCCTGGTCATCCCTACTGCCTCTGATCTGGAGGACTCACTAAACAGAGAACATCCCTGGTCATCCCTACTGCCTCTGATCTGGACGACTCACTAAACAGAGAACATCCCTGGTCATCCCTACTGCCTCTGATCTGGAGGACTCACTAAACAGAGAACATCCCTGGTCATCCCTACTGCCTCTGATCTGGAGGACTCACTAAACAGAGAACATCCCTGGTCATCCCTACTGCCTCTGATCTGGTGGACTCACTAAACAGAGAACATCCCTGGTCATCCCTACTGCCTCTGATCTGGAGGACTCACTAAACAGAGGACATCCCTGGTCACCCCTACTGCCTCTGATTTGGAGAACTCACTAAAGAGAGAACATCCCTGGTCATCCCTACTGCCTCTGATCTGGAGGACTCACTAAACAGAGAACATCCCTGGTCATCCCTACTGCCTCTGATCTGGACGACTCACTAAACAGAGAACATCCCTGGTCATCCCTACTGCCTCTGATCTGGAGGACTCACTAAACAGAGAACATCCCTGGTCATCCCTACTGCCTCTGATTTGGAGGACTTAGTAAACACAAACACATCTTTTATAAATTATGTCTGAGTGTCGGAGTGTGCCACTGGCTAGCTGTACATTTTAAAAACAAGGAAATGGTGCAGTCTGGTTTGCTTAATATAAGGAATATGAAATGATTTTTACTTTTGATACTTAAGTATATTTACAACCAAATACTTTTAGTGGGTGACTTTCACTTTTACTCGAGTAACTTTCTATTAATGTATCTATACTTTTACTCAAGTATGACATTTGGGTACTTTTACCACCACTGGTGCTACGGGTCTGTAGTCATTTAGGCAAGTTACCTTGGTGTTCTTGGGCCCAGGGACTATGGTGGTCTGCTTGAAACATGTTGGTATTACAGACTCAGTCAGGTTGAAAATGTCAGTGAAGACACTTGCCAGTTGATCAGCGCATGCTCTGAGTACACGTCCTGGTAATCCGTCTGGCCCTGCGGCCTTGTGAATGTTGGCCTGTTTAAAGGTCTTACTCACGTCGGCTACGGAGAGCGTGATCACAGTCGTCCGGAACAGCCGATGCTCTCATGCATGCCTCAGTGTTGCTTGCCTCGAAGCGAGCATAGAACTTATTTAGCTCGTCTGGTAAACTCATGTCACTGGGCAGCTCGTGGTTGTGCTTCCCTTTTGTAGTCTGTAATAGTTTGCAGGCCCTGCCACATCCGACGAGCGTCAGAGCCGGTGTAATACGATTCAATCTTAGTCCTGTGTTGCCGCTTTGCCTGTTTGATGGTTCGCCTGAGGGCGTAGCGGGATTTCTTAAAAGCTTCAGGGTTAGAGTCCCGCTCCTTGAAAGCGGCAGCTCTACCCTTTAGCTCAGTGCGGATGTTGCCTGTAATCCATGGCTTCTGGTTGGGGTATGTACGTACAGTCACTGTGGGGACCCTGGCACTTCTCTGCTATGTGATGTTTCATGATGTAAGCCTGTAATCCATGGCTTCTGGTTGGGGTATCATGATGTAGCCTGTAATCCATGGCTTCTGGTTGGGGTATGTACGTACAGTCACTGTGGGGACCCTGGCACTTCTCTGCTATGTGATGTTTCATGATGTAGCCTGTAATCCATGGCTTCTGGTTGGGGTATGTGCGTACAGTCACTGTGGGGACCCTCCTCTGAGGAGGGCCAGGGTAGAGGTAGAACATGTTATATGTTATAAAGCGATAGAGGACTAGAAATAGGCCTACAGCATCTGCCACTTGTAATTTCTTCAGATGGTCATTACAGAACTTTATGAGAGAGAGTCAAGGGGGAAATTCTACTGGATATTTATGAGAGAGAGAGAGAGAGAGAGAGAGAGAGAGAGAGAGAGAGAGAGAGAGAGAGACAGACAGACAGCGAGAGAGAGACAGAGAGAGACAGAGAGAGACAGAGAGAGACAGAGTGAGAGAGACAGAGAGTGAGAGAGACAGAGAGAGGGATGAGTGTAGGCTCTCCTCCTGTACTGTTACTAAGACCCAGACTCCCATCCATCTATAGCAGGATACCATGTCAGTGAGGCAGCTGGAGAGACAGACCCCAGGCATTTCATTTTGGATTTATTTCTATTTTAACCTTTTATTGAACGAGGCAAGTCAGTTAAGAACAAATTCTTATTTACAATGACGGCCTCCCGGGGAACAGTGGGGTTAACTGCCTTGTTCAGGGGGCAGAACGACAGATTTTTACCTTGTCAGCTCAGGGATTCAATCTAGCAACCTTTCGGTTTACTGGCCCAACGCTCTAACCACTAGGCTACCTGCCCCCCCCCCTCTAACCACTAGGCTACCTGCCCCCCCCCCTCTAACCACTAGACTACCTGCCCCCCCCCCCCCTCTACCACTAGGCTACCTGCCCCCCCCTCTAACCACTAGGCTACCTGCCCCCCCCCCTCTAACCACTAGGCTACCTGCCCCCCCCCTCTAACCACTAGGCTACCTGCCTCCCCCTCTAACCACTAGGCTACCTGCCCCCCCCCTCTAACCACTAGGCTACCTGCCCCCCCCCCCTCTAACCACTAGGCTACCTGCCCCCCCCCCTCTAACCACTAGGCTACCTGCCCCCCCCCTCTAACCACTAGGCTACCTGCCCCCCCCCCTCTAACCACTAGACTACCTGCCCCCCCCTCTAACCACTAGGCTACCTGCCCCCCCCCCCTCTAACCACTAGGCTACCTGCCCCCCCCTCTAACCACTAGGCCTACCTGCCCCCCCCCTCTAACCACTAGGCTACCTGCCCCCCCCCCTCTAACCACTAGGCTACCTGCCCCCCCCCTCTAACCACTAGGCTACCTGCCCCCCCCCCTCTAACCACTAGACTACCTGCCCCCCCACCTCTAACCACTAGACTACCTGCCCCCCCCCTCTAACCACTAGGCTACCTGCCCCCCCCCTCTAACCGCTAGGCTACCTGCCCCCCCCTCTAACCACTAGACTACCTGCCCCCCCCTCTAACCACTAGGCTACCTGCCCCCCCCTCTAACCACTAGGCTACCTGCCCCCCCCCCCTCTAACCACTAGACTACCTGCCCCCCCCCTCTAACCACTAGGCTACCTGCCCCCCCCCCCTCTAACCACTAGACTACCTGCCCCCCCCCTCTAACCACTAGACTACCTGCCCCCCCTCTAACCACTAGGCTACCTGCCCCCCCCTCTAACCACTAGACTACCTGCCCCCCCCCCCCTCTAACCACTAGGTTACCTGCCCCCCCCCTCTAACCACTAGGCTACCTGCCCCCCCCTCTAACCACTAGACTACCTGCCCCCCCTCTAACCACTAGACTACCTGCCCCCCCCTCTAACCACTAGGCTACCTGCCCCCCCCTCTAACCACTAGACTACCTGCCCCCCCTCTAACCACTAGGCTACCTGCCTCCCCCCCTAACCACTAGACTACCTGCCCCCCCCCTCTAACCACTAGGCTACCTGCCCCCCCCTCTAACCACTAGACTACCTGCCCCCCCCCTCTAACCACTAGGCTACCTGCCTCCCCCTCTAACCACTAGGCTACCTGCCCCCCCCTCTAACCACTAGACTACCTGCCCCCCCCCTCTAACCACTAGACTACCTGCCCCCCCCCCCCCTCTAACCACTAGACTACCTGCCCCCCCCCCTCTAACCACTAGGCTACCTGCCCCCCCCCTCTAACCACTAGGCTACCTGCCCCCCCCCCTCTAACCACTAGGCTACCTGCCCCCCCCCTCTAACCACTAGGCTACCTGCCCCCCCCCCCCCTCTAACCACTAGGCTACCTGCCCACCCCCCCTCTAACCACTAGGCTACCTGCCCCCCCCCTCTAACCACTAGACTACCTGCCCCCCCTCTAACCACTAGGCTACCTGCCCCCCCCCCCTCTAACCACTAGGCTAC
This sequence comes from Salmo trutta, assembly GCF_901001165.1. Classification (NCBI taxonomy): domain Eukaryota; kingdom Metazoa; phylum Chordata; class Actinopteri; order Salmoniformes; family Salmonidae; genus Salmo; species Salmo trutta. The sequence continues at coordinate 361,105 of NW_021823237.1, forward strand.
CTGCCCCCCCCCCCTCTAACCACTAGGCTACCTGCCCCCCCTCTAACCACTAGACTACCTGCCCCCCCTCTAACCACTAGACTACCTGCCCCCCCCCCCCTCTAACCACTAGGCTACCTGCCCCCCCCCTCTAACCACTAGACTACCTGCCCCCCCCTCTAACCACTAGACTACCTGCCCCCCCCTCTAACCACTAGACTACCTGCCCCCCCCTCTAACCACTAGGCTACCTGCCCCCCCCCTCTAACCACTAGACTACCTGCCCCCCCCCCCCCTCTAACCACTAGACTACCTGCCCCCCCCCCCTAACCACTAGACTACCTGCCCCCCCCCCCCTAACCACTAGGCTACCTGCCCCCCCCCCCCTCTAACTACTAGGCTACCTGCCCCCCCCCTCTAACCACTAGGCTACCTGCCCCCCCCCCTCTAACGACTAGCCTACCTGCCCCCCCCTCTAACAACTAGGCTACCTGCCCCCCCCCCCCCCCCCCTCTAACCACTAGGCTACCTGCCCCCCCCTCTAACCACTAGGCTACCTGCCCCCCCCCCTCTAACCACTAGGCTACCTGCCCCCCCCCCCTCTAACCACTAGACTACCTGCCCCCCCCCTCTAACCACTAGGCTACCTGCCCCCCCCCCCCTCTAACCACTAGGCTACCTGCCCCCCCCCCTCTCTAACCACTAGGCTACCTGCCCCCCCCCCCTCTAACTACTAGGCTACCTGCCCCCCCCCTCTAACCACTAGGCTACCTGCCCCCCCCCCCCTCTAACTACTAGGCTACCTGCCCCCCCCCTCTAACCACTAGGCTACCTGCCCCCCCCCCCCCTCTAACCACTAGGCTACCTGCCCCCCCCCCTCTAACCACTAGGCTACCTGCCCCCCCCTCTAACCACTAGGCTACCTGCCTCCCCCTCTAACCACTAGGCTACCTGCCCCCCCCCCTCTAACCACTAGGCTACCTGCCCCCCCCCCTCTAACCACTAGGCTACCTGCCCCCCCCCTCTAACCACTAGGCTACCTGCCCCCCCCCCCCTCTAACTACTAGACTACCTGCCCCCCCCTCTAACCACTAGGCTACCTGCCCCCCCCCCCTCTAACCACTAGGCTACCTGCCCCCCCCTCTAACCACTAGGCTACCTGCCCCCCCCCTCTAACCACTAGGCTACCTGCCCCCCCCCCCTCTAACCACTAGGCTACCTGCCCCCCCCCTCTAACCACTAGACTACCTGCCCCCCCCCCCCCCTCTAACTACTAGGCTACCTGCCCCCCCCCCCCCCTCTAACCACTAGGCTACCTGCCCCCCCCCTAACCACTAGGCTACCTGCCCCCCCCTCTAACCACTAGAAACGAGGACAACACTAGAAGAGCCTTGAGACTGAAGTCCTGAGCAGAGAGACTGACGACAACAATAAACACACTGAAAATATAAATAAATAAACATATTATCGGCATCAATGATTCAGCGTCCGTGACTACTGACCAGGAAGTGATTTAACTCAGAACGTTTACGCCAGCAGGGTAAATATCGTGGACGACGGACGCCAGGTTTCAGAAGGGCTAAAGTTCAGTTCAGTAGGTGTGGCTGGCGGCTCACGCTATTGGCTGTTGGGAGACGACAGAAGGTCACCCTGCTGGGCTGAGACAACAAGGGACCATTGGACCACCTCTTTAGTGCCCTACAGAGCCCTGTTTAGTGCCCTACAGAACCCTGTTTAGTGCCCTACAGAGCCCTGTTTAGTGCACTACAGAGCCCTGTTTAGTGCCCTACAGAGCCCTGTTTAGTGCCCTACAGAGCCCTGTTTAGTGCCCTACAGAGCCCTGTTTAGTGCCCTACAGAGCCCTGTTTAGTGCCCTACAGAACCCTGTTTAGTGCCCTACAGAGCCCTGATTAGTGCCCTACAGAGCCCTGTTTAGTGCACTACAGAGCCCTGATTAGTGCCCTACAGAGCCCTGATTAGTGCCCTACAGAGCCCTGTTTAGTGCACTACAGAGCCCTGTTTAGTGCCCTACAGAGCCCTGTTTAGTGCCCTACAGAGCCCTGTTTAGTGCCCTACAGAGCCCTGTTTAGTGCCCTACAGAGCCCTGTTTAGTGCACTACAGAGCCCTGTTTAGTGCACTACAGAGCCCTGTTTAGTGCCCTACAGAGCCCTGTTTAGTGCACTACAGAGCCCTGTTTAGTGCCCTACAGAGCCCTGTTTAGTGCACTACAGAGCCCTGTTTAGTGCACTACAGAGCCCTGTTTAGTGCACTACAGAGCCCTGTTTAGTGCCCTACAGAGCCCTGTTTAGTGCCCTACAGAGCCCTGTTTAGTGCCCTACAGATCCCTGTTTAGTGCCCTACAGAGCCCTGTTTAGTGCCCTACAGAGCCCTGTTTAGTGCCCTACAGAGCCCTGTTTAGTGAAAAAAAAGACAGTGACTAACACACCCTGCTGTCTAAAAGACAGTCGAATGGAAGACAGGCTGAGTTTACTAACAAACACACCCTGCTGTCTAAAAGACAGCCGAATGGAAGACAGGCTGAGTTGACTAACACACCCTGCTGTCTAAAAGACAGCCGAATGGAAGACAGGCTGAGTTGACTAACAAACACACCCTGCTGTCTAAAAGACAGCCGAATGGAAGACAGGCTGAGTTGGTACCTGTCTGACTGTTACATCAATACACCTGGTTGGTACCTGTCTGACTGTTACATCACTACACCTGGTTGGTACCTGTCTGACTGTTACATCAATACACCTGGTTGCTACCTGTCTAACTGTTACATCACTACACCTGGATGGTACCTGTCTAACTGTTACATCACTACACCTGGTTGGTACCTGTCTAACTGTTACATCACTACACCTGGTTGGTACCTGTCTGACTGTTACATCACTACACCTGGTTGGTACCTGTCTGACTGTTACATCACTACACCTGGATGGTACCTGTCTGACTGTTACATCACTACACCTGGTTGGTACCTGTCTGACTGTTACATCACTACACCTGGTTGGTACCTGTCTGACTGTTACATCACTACACCTTCTAACAGATACTGATGGGGATGACAGATATCTCTAGCTCTAACATACAGATACTGATGGGGATGACAGATATCTCTAGCTCTAACAGACAGATACTGATGGGGATGACAGATATCTCTAGTTCTAACAGACAGATACTGATGGGGATGACAGATATCTCTAGTTCTAACAGACATACTGATGGGGATGACAGATATCTCTAGTTCTAACAGACAGATACGGATGGGGATGACAGATATCTCTAGTTCTAACAGACAGATACTGATGGGGATGACAGATATCTCTAGTTCTAACAGACAGATACTGATGGGGATGACAGATATCTCTAGTTCTAACAGACAGATACTGATGGGGATGACAGATATCTCTAGTTCTAACAGACATACTGATGGGGATGACAGATATCTCTAGTTCTAACAGACAGATACTGATGGGGATGACAGATATCTCTAGTTCTAACAGACAGATACTGATGGGATGACAGATATCTCTAGTTCTAACAGACAGATGCTGATGACAGATATCTTTAGTTCTAACAGACAGATGCTGATGGGGATGACAGATATCTCTAGTTCTAACAGACAGATACTGATGGGGGATGACAGATATCTCTAGTTCTAACAGATACTGATGGGGATGACAGATATCTCTAGTTCTAACAGACATACTGATGGGGATGACAGATATCTCTAGTTCTAACAGACATACTGATGGGGATGACAGATATCTCTAGTTCTAACAGACAGATACTGATGGGATGACAGATATCTCTAGTTCTAACAGATACTGATGGGATGACAGATATCTCTAGTTCTAACAGATAATGATGGGGATGACAGATATCTCTAGTTCTAACAGACATACTGATGGGGATGACAGATATCTCTAGTTCTAACAGACAGATACTGATGGGATAACAAATATCTCTAGTTCTAACAGATACTAATGGGGATGACAGATATCTCTAGTTCTAACAGATACTGATGGGGATGACAGATATCTCTAGTTCTAACAGCATCACCTCTCAGACCCAGCTGTGTTTATGATCTCCTACCAGCATCACCTCTCAGACCCAGCTGTGTTTATGATTTGCTACCAGCATCACCTCTCAAAACCAGCTGTGTTTATGATTACCTACCAGCATCACCTCTCAGACCCAGCTGTGTTTATGATTACCTACCAGCATCACCTCTCACACCCAGCTGTGTTTATGATTACCTACCAGCATCACCTCTCAGACCCAGCTGTGTTTATGATTTCCTACCAGCATCACCTCTCACACCCAGCTGTGTTTATGATTACCTACCAGCATCACCTCTCAGACCCAGCTGTGTTTATGATTTCCTACCAGCATCACCTCTCAGACCCAGCTGTGTTTATGATTTCCTACCAGCATCACCTCTCAGACCCAGCTGTGTTTATGATTTCCTACCAGCATCACCTCTCAGACCCAGCTGTGTTTATGATTTCCTACCAGCATCACCTCTCAGACCCAGCTGTGTTTATGATTTCCTAGCTTAATGTTACCGTCTGTACTCGTCTGCCTGAGACCTATGACTAGTATATAGTAATGTAGAACAGAGATGGCTAGTATATAGCAATGTAGAACAGAGATGGCTAGTATATAGCAATGTAGAACAGAGATGACTAGTATATAGTAATGTAGAACAGAGATGGCTAGTATATAGTAATGTAGAACAGAGATGGCTAGTATATAGCAATGTAGAACAGAGATGACTAGTATATAGTAATGTAGAACAGAGATGACTAGTATATAGTAATGTAGAACAGAGATGGCTAGAATATAGTAATGTAGAACAGAGATGGCTAGTATATAGTAATGTAGAACAGAGATGGCTAGTATATAGTAATGTAGAACAGAGATGGCTAGAATATAGTAATGTAGAACAGAGATGGCTAGTATATAGTAATGTAGAACAGAGATGACTAGTATATAGTAATGTAGAACAGAGATGGCTAGTATATAGTAATGTAGAACAGAGATGACTAGTATATAGTAATGTAGAACAGAGATGGCTAGTATATAGTAATGTAGAACAGAGATGACTAGTATATAGTAATGTAGAACAGAGATGACTAGTATATAGTAATGTAGAACAGAGATGACTAGTATATAGTAATGTAGAACAAAGATGACTAGTATATAGTAATGTAGAACAGAGATGGCTAGTATATAGTAATGTAGAACAGAGATGACTAGTATATAGTTATGTAGAACAGAGATGACTAGTATATAGTAATGTAGAACAGAGATGACTAGTATATAGTAATGTAGAACAAAGACGACTAGTATATAGTAATGTAGAACAGAGATGACTAGTATATAGTAATGTAGAACAGAGATGGCTAGTATATAGTAATGTAGAACAGAGATGGCTAGTATATAGTAATGTAGAACAGAGATGACTAGTATATAGTAATGTAGAACAGAGATGACTAGTATATAGTAATGTAGAACAGAGATGACTAGTATATAGTAATGTAGAACAAAGATGACTAGTATATAGTAATGTAGAACAGAGATGGCTAGTATATAGTAATGTAGAACAGAGATGACTAGTATATAGTAATGTAGAACAGAGATGACTAGTATATAGTAATGTAGAACAGAGATGGCTAGTATATAGTAATGTAGAACAGAGATGGCTAGTATATAGTAATGTAGAACAGAGATGACTAGTATATAGTAATGTAGAACAGAGATGGCTAGTATATAGTAATGTAGAACAGAGATGACTAGTATATAGTAATGTAGAACAGAGATGACTAGTATATAGTAATGTAGAACAGAGATGGCTAGTATATAGTAATGTAGAACAGAGATGGCTAGTATATAGTAATGTAGAACAGAGATGGCTAGTATATAGTAATGTAGAACAGAGATGACTAGTATATAGTAATGTAGAACAGAGATGACTAGTATATAGTAATGTAGAACAAAGATGACTACTATATAGTAATGTAGAACAGAGATGGCTAGTATATAGTAATGTAGAACAGAGATGGCTAGTATATAGTAATGTAGAACAGAGATGGCTAGTATATAGTAATGTAGAACAGAGATGGCTAGTATATAGTAATGTAGAACAGAGATGACTAGTATATAGTAATGTAGAACAGAGATGGCTAGTATATAGTAATGTAGAACAGAGATGACTATGACTAGTATATAGTAATGTAGAACAGAGATGGCTAGTATATAGTAATGTAGAACAGAGATGGCTAGTATATAGTAATGTAGAACAGAGATGGCTAGTATATAGTAATGTAGAACAGAGATGACTAGTATATAGTAATGTAGAACAGAGATGGCTAGTATATAGTTATGTAGAACAGAGATGACTAGTATATAGTAATGTAGAACAGAGATGACTATGACTAGTATATAGTAATGTAGAACAGAGATGGCTAGTATATAGTAATGTAGAACAGAGATGGCTAGAATATAGTAATGTAGAACAGAGATGGCTAGTATATAGTAATGTAGAACAGAGATGACTAGTATATAGTAATGTAGAACAGAGATGACTAGTATATAGTAATGTAGAACAGAGATGGCTAGTATATAGTAATGTAGAACAGAGATGACTAGTATATAGTAATGTAGAACAGAGATGACTATGGCTAGTATATAGTAATGTAGAACAGAGATGACTAGTATATAGTAATGTAGAACAGAGATGACTATGGCTAGTATATAGTAATGTAGAACAGAGATGACTAGTATATAGTAATGTAGAACAGAGATGACTAGTATATAGTAATGTAGAACAGAGATGGCTAGTATATAGTAATGTAGAACAGAGATGGCTAGTATATAGTAATGTAGAACAGAGATGGCTAGTATATAGTAATGTAGAACAGAGATGACTATGGCTTGTATATAAGTAATGTAGTTCTCTGCTGCCAATGACTGGAACGAACTGCAAAAAAATCACTGAAGCTGGAGACTCATATCTCCCTCACTAACTTTAAGCACCAGCTGTCAGAGCAGCTCACAGATCACTGCACCTGTACATAGCCCATCTGTAAACAGCCCATCCAACTACCTCATCCCCATACTGTATTTATTTATTTATCTTGCTCCTTTGCACCCCAGTATCTCTACTTGCACATTCATCTTCTGCACATCCTACCATTCCAGTGTTTAATTGCTATATTGTATTTACTTCGCCACCATGGCCTATTTATTGCCTTATCCTCCCTTATCTCACCTCATTTGCTCACATTGTATATAGACTTATTTTTCTACTGTTTTATTGACTGTATGTTTGTTTTATTCCATGTGTAACTCTGTGTTGTTGTATGTGTCGAACTGCTTTGCTTTATCTTGACCAGGTCGCAGTTGTAAATGAGAACTTGTTCTCAACTAGCCTACCTGGTTAAATAAAGGACTTGTTCTCTACTAGCCTACCTGGTTAAATAAAGGACTTGTTCTCAACTAGCCTACCTGGTTAAATAAAGGTGAAATAAAAATAAAAAAAATGTAATTGAAAATGTCACCCTTTTGTTATGTCAAACCTCAACAAGTCACATAATAAGTTGCATAAGTGCAATAATAATGTTGAACATGATTTTTGAATGACTACCTCATCTCTGTACCCCCACACGTACAATGATCTGTCGAGCAGTGAATTTCAAACACAGATTCAACCACAAAAGACCAGGGAGGTTTTCCAAGGCCTCGCAAAGAAGGGCTCCTATTGGTTGATGGGTCAAAAGGTTAAAAAATCAGCGTTTGAGCATGGTGAAGTTATTAATTACACTTTGGATGGTGTATCAATACACCCAGTCACTACAAAGAAACAGGTTTCCTTCCTAACTCAGTTGCCAGAGAGGAAGGAAACTGCTCAGGGATTTTAATATTTTCACATTATTTGGTATTGTGTGTAGATTGGTGAGACAACAAATCAATTTAATCCATGTTGAATTCAGGCTGTAACACAACAAAATGTGGAATAAGTCAAGGGGTATGAATACTTTCTGAAGGCACCGTATATTTTTAGTAAACTAAACTGTCTCTTGATAACATTCACCTGCTATACTTCCCAGGATACAAGCCCCTTACCAGCCCAGCCTTGGGCCAGGTGTGGAAGTACGGGCCAGGTGTGGAAGTACGGGCCAGGTATAGAAGTACGGGCCAGGTGTAGAAGTACGGGCCAGGCGTGGAAGTACGGGTCAGGTGTAGAAGTACGGGCCAGGTCGGGATGTACGGGCCAGGTGTAGAAGTACGGGCCAGGATTGGAAGTACGGGCCAGGTGTGGAAGTACGGGCCAGGTGTAGAAGTACGGGCCAGGTGTAGAAGTACGGGCCAGGTGTGGAAGTACGGGCCAGGTGTAGAAGTACAGACCAGGTGTGGAAGTACGGGCCAGGTGTTGAAGTACGGGCCAGGTGTTGAAGTACGGGCCAGGTGTGGAAGTACGGGCCAGGTGTGGAAGTACGGGCCAGGATTGGAAGTACGGGCCAGGTGTTGAAGTACGGGCCAGGTGTAGAAGTCTTCCCTGTAGCTCAGTTGGTAGAGCATGGTGTTTGCAACACCAGGGTTGTGGGTTCGATTCCCACGGGGGGCCAGCACAGGAAAAAATAAAAAATTGTATGAAATGTATGCATTCACTACTGTAAGTCGCTCTGGATAAGAGCGTCTGCTAAAATGTAAAATGTAAAATGTAGAAGTACGGGCCAGGTGTTGAAGTACTGGCCAGGTGTGGAAGTACGGGCCAGGTGTAGAAGTACGGGCCAGGTGTAGAAGTACGGGCCAGGTATGGAAGTACAGACCAGGTGTGGAAGTACGGACCAGGTGTGGAAGTACAGACCAGGTGTAGAAGTACGGGCCAGGTGTTGAAGTACGGGCCAGGTGTTGAAGTACGGGCCAGGTGTGGAAGTACGGGCCAGGTGTGGAAGTACGGACCAGGTGTGGAAGTACGGTCCAGGTGTAGAAGTACGGGCCAGGTGTGGAAGTACTGGCCAGGTGTAGAAGTACGGGCCAGGTGTAGAAGTACTGGCCAGGTGTAGAAGTACGGGCCAGGTGTAGAAGTACGGGCCAGGTGTGGAAGTACTGGCCAGGTGAAGAAGTACAGGCCAGGTGTAGAAGTACGGGCCAGGTGTAGAAGTACGGGTCAGGTGTAGAAGTACTGGCCAGGTGTTGAAGTACGGGCCAGGTGTAAAAGTACGGACCAGGTGTAGAAGTACGGGTCAGGTGTAGAAGTACAGACCAGGTGTGGAAGTACGGACCAGGTGTGGAAATACGGACCAGGTGTAGAAGTACAGACCAGGTGTGGAAGTACGGGCCAGGTGTGGAAGTACAGGCCAGGTGTAGAAGTACGGGCCAGGTGTTGAATTTTTTTTTTTTTTTTTTTTTATCTTTATTTTACCAGGGAAAACTGACTGAGACCTGGATCTCTTTTACGGCTGTGCCCTGTGTAAACATGTTGACATATACAGTTTTAGGCATACAGACAAGAACATTTCAAACATACAAAACAAAGACACAATTCAACAGAAACAATCACAGATAACATCATATTGATCCTCCATAACATTTTTAAAATGGGCAAGGGACACCAGAGTGTCTAACTTAAGTTGGATCTGCAGTTTGTTCCATAAATAAGGCGCAAAGGAACTAAAGGCAGTCCTACCCAACTCTGTAGAGACCGCAGGAGTCTCTAATGTAATCCACATCTGTGATCTGGTTTAAAAATTTGTATATCTAGTGGAAATTAATGATGATATATATGGAGGTAGTTTTAAAAGAAGCGCTTTATAAATAAACAAGAGAGCATGTTGCTCTCGCCTCACAGATAGAGAGGCCCAACCCACATGTTGATAAAGGATACAGTGATGAGTTTTGTAAATATCACCCGTGATAAACCTGAGTGCACAATGGTAAATAGCATCCAGTGGTTTGAATGTGTTTGCCGATGCATGCATATAGATAATATCACCATAATCTAAAACAGACATAAAAGTAGCCTGCACAATTTGTTTTCTATTTACGGAGGACAGACAAGCCCTGTTTCTATAAAGGAACCCTATCTTGAATTTGAGCTTTTTCCCAATTCAGTAACATGTTTTTTAAAAGAAAGCCTATCATCTAACCATACCCCTAAATATTTATATGCAGAGACCTGTTTGATTTGAGTACCATCCAAGCTAGTGATTACAAAAGTGTTTCTAACTGAGAGTTTAGACCTAGAAAAAAACATGACATTTGTTTTCTTAGCGTTTAAAACAAGTTTAAGCTGTAAAAGAGACCCCTGTAGTATCCTAAAATCAGACTCCAACTGCATTAAAGCTTGGTCCGCTGTTGGAGCAATAGAGTACATCACTGTGTACGGGCCAGGTGTGGAAATACCTGGGCCAGGTGTAGAAGTACAGGCCAGGTGTAGAAGTACCTGGGCCAGGTGTAGAAGTACGGGCCAGGTGTGGAAGTACAGACCAGGTGTAGAAGTACGGGCCAGGTGTGGAAGTACAGGCCAGGTGTGGAAGTACGGGCCAGGTGTGGAAGTACGGGCCAGGTGTGGAAGTACGGGCCAGGTGTAGAAGTACGGGCCAGGTGTTGAAGTACGGGCCAGGTGTAGAAGTACGGGCCAGGTGTGGAAGTACGGGCCAGGTGTAGAAGTACGGGCCAGGTGTGGAAGTACGGGCCAGGTGTTGAAGTACGGGCCAGGTGTGGAAATACGGGCCAGGTGTGGAAGTACGGGCCAGGTGTATAAGTACGGGCCAGGTGTGGAAGTACGGGCCAGGTGTGGAAGTATGGGCCAGGTGTTTAACATGTACGGACAATTCTAAATGACAAGTGATAAGTAGACCAACCCCCCATAATAACCACGACATGTCGTTATTACATGGTTAATAACGTCACCTCAACCACAGTGTTATCAAACAGTGTGTGAGTTTATGACATTGTTATTACTGTGACTAAATTACGACGTATCTCTTTTTTCACATTCCTATCTCTCTCTGACTAGGACTCGGCTACATGACCCTGTTTCCTTCTGGTCCAATAACTATAAATGAAAGGTCTATTAGGATTGTGTTGCTAGATCACTCACATTACATGTCTTGGCCTAATGGATTAACAACACCAATATAACGCTATAATTATTTAAAATGGATTACTTAGCACTTTTGAGATATACCGGAAGCTTGATTTTAAACATTTCCCCCCCATCTAGTTCTAGACTGTCACTTTGTTTAGGATGGGCAACTAGTCTAATAACCTTCCTAGTCGCCAACATGTTCAACCTTTAGCGACAACAAATGCGGAGTCGGACCGATTCGGTTTAACGTTAAACCAGATCTCCAATTCTTATGTCGAGTAAAAATGTTTAAAAAAATCACCGGGTACAGTTTGGTACATTATGTTACTTTCTTGCTCTCCCGGTCTCCAACTCACATGGGAAAACTCCGTAATGTACAAGGCCCCGGTTGCGAGACACTCGCTTCTTCATTTTAGACATTTCAGGGAAACTTACCGTTTAAGAGAAGTCGCTGTCAGAAAGCGCCTTTCAACATCATCAACGACATCTATTATCAAGTTAAAGTTGTTGTTAAAACTCGGTTTCGTGGAGAGTAAAAACAGAAGAAAACTACAACAAAAAAATACAAATGAGATGGGAGAAAGATTCGCTGGTTTAGTTAACTTCCAACCACAGAGGATGAGGTCATTGAGATAAAAATAAAAAAAAGGTCGGCGTCATTTGAAACCAACTCCTAATGAACAGGCGGCCTTAAAGGCACAAAACCATCTATAAAACCATCCATCTCACCGCTGACTTTATAGACTTAATAACTTTATTATCCAGTTAGGAAGCAAGTGTCATATCAACTCACATGTAAAACCCAGAACGTATTACTTCCTTTATAACTTTCAGGACGTTTGTATGAGAGGGAGGGGCAATGAAGCTCCAGTAGTCTAATGAGATGCAAGATCACTGTGATTGGTTGGACTGGAGCCAAGTTAGTCCTGCTGGCTAGATGCCCTTTAACCCTTCATATGGCTGGAGCCAAGTTAGTCCTGCTGTCTAGATGCCCGTTAACCCCTTCATATGACTGGTTAGTCCTGCTGGCTAGATGCCCTTTAACCCTTCATATGACTGGAGCCAAGTTAGTCCTGCTGGCTAGATGCCCTTTAACCCTTCATATGGCTGGTTAGTCCTGCTGGCTAGATGACCTTTAACCCCTTCATATGGCTGGAGCCAAGTTAGTCCTGCTGGCTAGATGCCCTTTAACCCTTCATATGGCTGGTTAGTCCTGCTGGCTAGATGCCCGTTAACCCCTTCATATGACTGGTTAGTCCTGCTGGCTAGATGCCCTTTAACCCTTCATATGACTGGAGCCAAGTTAGTCCTGCTGGCTAGATGCCCTTTAACCCCTTCATATGGCTGGAGCCAAGTTAGTCCTGCTGGCTAGATGCCCTTTAACCCTTCATATGACTGGAGCCAAGTTAGTCCTGCTGGCTAGATGCCCTTTAACCCTTCATATGACTGGAGCCAAGTTAGTCCTGCTGGCTAGATGACCTTTAACCCTTCATATGGCTGGAGCCAAGTTAGTCCTGCTGGCTAGATGCCCTTTAACCCTTCATATGGCTGGAGCCAAGTTAGTCCTGCTGGCTAGATGACCTTTAACCCTTCATATGGCTGGAGCCAAGTTAGTCCTGCTGGCTAGATGCCCTTTAACCCTTCATATGGCTGGAGCCAAGTTAGTCCTGCTGGCTAGATGACCTTTAACCCCTTCATATGACTGGTTAGTCCTGCTGGCTAGATGACCTTTAACCCCTTCATATGGCTGGAGCCAAGTTAGTCCTGCTGGCTAGATGCCCTTTAACCCTTCATATGGCTGGAGCCAAGTTAGTCCTGCTGGCTAGATGCCCTTTAACCCTTCATATGGCTGGTTAGTCCTGCTGGCTAGATGCCCTTTAACCCTTCATATGACTGGAGCCAAGTTAGTCCTGCTGGCTAGATGACCTTTAACCCCTTCATATGACTGGTTAGTCCTGCTGGCTAGATGCCCTTTAACCCTTCATATGGCTGGAGCCAAGTTAGTCCTGCTGGCTAGATGCCCTTTAACCCTTCATATGGCTGGAGCCAAGTTAGTCCTGCTGGCTAGATGACCTTTAACCCCTTCATATGGCTGGAGCCAAGTTAGTCCTGCTGGCTAGATGCCCTTTAACCCTTCATATGGCTGGTTAGTCCTGCTGGCTAGATGCCCGTTAACCCCTTCATATGACTGGTTAGTCCTGCTGGCTAGATGCCCTTTAACCCTTCATATGACTGGAGCCAAGTTAGTCCTGCTGGCTAGATGCCCTTTAACCCCTTCATATGGTTGGAGCCAAGTTAGTCCTGCTGGCTAGATGCCCTTTAACCCTTCATATGGCTGGAGCCAAGTTAGTCCTGCTGGCTAGATATGACCTTTAACCCTTCATATGACTGGTTCCTTAACTCTAGTAGTTATGGATCTCTCTCTCCCCAGGAACAGGAAGTTGGGCTGGGCTGCTATCTAACATATGAAGTGAATCGCTGCGGTGTTTAACATAACAGATCTATTTCATTCCTTCCATGAAAACAACGATATTATCTGATTCCATAACAAACATCAATCGGCTGGGTGAGGATCATAATCGGTCGGATATCTGTGTTTATTGGGACACAGGCTAATTATTGATTTACTTCTGAGTCTGTATATTGTTTTGATGTCATGCAGTGTGGTGTGGTAACCCCATACACCTGGACACAGTGTGGTGTGGTAACCCCAAACACCTGGACACAGTGTGGTGTGGTAACCCCATATCAAACACCTGGACACAGTGTGGTGTGGTAACCCCATACACCTGGACACAGTGTGGTGAGGTAACCCCATACACCTGGACACAGTGTGGTGTGGTAACCCCATACACCTGGACACAGTGTGGTGTGGTAACCCCATATCAAACACCTGGACACAGTGTGGTGAGGTAACCCCATACACCTGGACACAGTGTGGTGTGGTAACCCCATATCAAACACCTGGACACAGTGTGGTGTGGTAACCCCATATCAAACACCTGGACACAGTGTGGTGTGGTAACCCCATATCAAACACCTGGACACAGTGTGGTGAGGTAACCCCATACACCTGGACACAGTGTGGTGTGGTAACCCCATATCAAACACCTGGACACAGTGTGGTGTGGTAACCCCATATCAAACACCTGGACACAGTGTGGTGTGGTAACCCCATATCAAACACCTGGACACAGTGTGGTGTGGTAACCCCAAACACCTGGACACAGTGTGGTGAGGTAACCCCAAACACCTGGACACAGTGTGGTGTGGTAACCCCATATCAAACACCTGGACACAGTGTGGTGTGGTAACCCCAAACACCTGGACACAGTGTGGTGTGGTAACCCCAAACACCTGGACACAGTGTGGTGTGGTAACCCCATATCAAACACCTGGACACAGTGTGGTGTGGTAACCCCATACACCTGGACACAGTGTGGTGTGGTAACCCCATACACCTGGACACAGTGTGGTGTGGTAACCCCATATCAAACACCTGGACACAGTGTGGTGAGGTAACCCCATACACCTGGACACAGTGTGGTGTGGTAACCCCATATCAAACACCTGGACACAGTGTGGTGTGGTAACCCCATATCAAACACCTGGACACAGTGTGGTGTGGTAACCCCATATCAAACACCTGGACACAGTGTGGTGTGGTAACCCCATACACCTGGACACAGTGTGGTGTGGTAACCCCAAACACCTGGACACAGTGTGGTGTGGTAACCCCATATCAAACATCTGGACACAGTGTGGTGAGGTAACCCCAAATACCTGGACACAGTGTGGTGTGGTAACCCCATATCAAACACCTCAGATATACAGTAAGCTGCTGTGTGGCTCAGATATACAGTAAGCTGCTCTGTAGCTCAGATATACAGGAAGCTGCTCTGTGGCTCAGATATACAGTAAGCTGCTGTGTGGTTCAGATATACAGTAAGCTGCTCTGTAGCTCAGATATACAGGAAGTTGCTCTGTGGCTCAGATATACAGTAAGCTGCTCTGTGGCTCAGATTTACAGTAAGCTGCTCTGTAGCTCAGTTATACAGTAAGCTGCTCTGTAGCTCAGATATACAGTAAGCTACTCTGTAGCTCAGATATACAGGAAGCTGCTCTGGCTTCGACGGGTGAACAAAGCTCATTCTTTCAGAGGAGAATTAATGTGTGACACTGCCTCCAACACACAAAGGGGAGATTAAGGTTCTGTCCTTACATCCTGGTATTCAACACCCGGGTCGGCCCGCCGCAAAACAACATCAAACGGCATCCTATTCCTTATATAGCGTACTACTGTTGAAAGAGGGCCGATAGGGCACTAACGTAGGGAATTAGGGTGCCATTTGGAATGCAGTTTCCCGTGTCCAGGTGTACATGCCCACTGTACTTGGCAGCGAGGCTCTTTAGTCTTCGGCTCCCCGGGGCCCCAGGCACTTCAACACGAAGGCATTGTCCCTACACTACATTCAAGCTGAAAAAGGTGGCACAAAACACAAATTGATTGCAAGGGGAAAGAAAGAGAGAGACGACACTTTTCAAATTGAGGGAGTTTCACCATCAGTGACTAGGCGATAACGGCGGCCATGTTGCCAACTGGAAGAAAACCTGTCGTATTACGACGTCGACATCTCTGATTTTAGAAAACACCTGTAACGGTCGTCGTTCAACCGAGACCAAGGTGCAGCGGAGGATGTGTTCATCTCACAAGATTTTAATAACCTCAATGAACACTTATACAAAAATAACAACAACAAAAAAAACGACCAGCAACAGTTCTGTCAGGATACAAACTAAACAGAAAAACAATTCACCCACAAAACCCCAAAGGAAAAACAGGCTGCCTATGTATGACTCTCAATCAGCAACGACGATCTACAGCTGTTCCTGATTGAGAGCCATACACAGCCGAAACAACGAAACACACCAACATAGAAAAAGAAACATAGAACGCCCACCCATGTCACACCTTGGCCTAAACCAAAAATAGAGAACAAAAAAAACCCTCTCTATGGCCAGGGGGTTACAACACCTTAAAGTGTTCCGTATAATTACTCTGACGACGTTATTATGTTCCTCCTCTCTGCAGTTCTAATCATCAGTAAACAATCTGGGATCGGGTCCAAACCCTGACTGGGCCCCAAAATTATATTTCTTCATTATAAATCACGGAATGAAGGACATGTGATTTATAATTACTGTTGTGTTTCACCCTGGTTAACCTAAAACCCTAGGGTTGCTGCGCCGCTGCCCGAGTCCGAGATTCGGTATTAACCCAGAACCCTAGCCCTGCTGCCCTGCTGCCCTGTCCCAGACTCAATATTAACCCAGAACCCTAGCCCTGCTGCCCTGTCCCAGACTCACTATTAACCCAGAACCCTAGCCCTGCTGCCCTGCTGCCCTGCTGCCCTGCTGCCCTGCTGCCCTGCCCCAGACTCACTATTAACCCAGAACCCTAGCCCTGCTGCCCTGACCTGGACTCACTAATAACCCAGAACACTAGCCCTGCTGCCCTGTCCTAGACTCACTATTAACCCAGAACCCTAGCCCTGCTGCCCTGCTGCCCTGACCTGGACTCACTATTAACCCAGAACCCTAGCCCTGCTGCCCTGTCCTAGACTCACTATTAACCCAGAACCCTAGCTCTGCTGCCCTGTCCTAGACTCAATATTAACCCAGAACCCTAGCCCTGCTGCCCTGCCCCAGACTCACTACTAACCCAGAACCCTAGCCCTGCTGCCCTGCTGCCCTGTCCTAGACTCACTACTAACCCAGAACCCTGGCCCTGCTGCCCTGCCCCAGACTCACTATTTACCCAGAACCCTAGCCCTGCTGCCCTGTCCTAGACTCAATATTAACCCAGAACCCTAGCTCTGCTGCCCTGTCCTAGACTCAATATTAACCCAGAACCCTAGCCCTGCTGCCCTACCCCAGACTCACTATTTACCCAGAACCCTAGCCCTGCTGCCCTGTCCCAGACTCACTATTTACCCAGAACCCTAGCCCTGCTGCCCTGTCCTAGACTCACTATTAACCCAGAACCCTAGCCCTGCCCCAGACTCACTATTAACCCAGAACCCTAGCCCTGCTGCCCTGCCCCAGACTCACTATTAACCCAGAACCCTAGCCCTGCTGCCCTGCCCCAGACTCACTACTAACCCAGAACCCTAGCCCTGCTGCCCTGTCCTAGACTCACTATTAACCCAGAACCCTAGCCCTGCCCCAGACTCACTATTAACCCAGAACACTAGCCCTGCTGCCCTGCCCCAGACTCACTATTAACCCAGAACCCTAGCCCTGCTGCTCTGCCCTAGACTCACTATTAACCCAGAACCCTAGCCCTGCTGCCCTGTCCCAGACTCACTATTAACCCAGAACCCTAGCCCTGCTGCCCTGTCCAAGACTCACTATTAACCCAGAACCCTAGACCTGCTGCCGGGTCCAAGACTCACTATTAACCCAGAATCCTAGCCCTGCTGCCCTGTCCTAGACTCACTATTAACCCAGAACCCTAGCCCTGCTGCTCTGCCCTAGACTCACTATTAACCCAGAACCATAGCCCTGCTGCTCTGCCCTAGACTCACTATTAACCCAGAACCCTAGCACTGCTGCTCTGCCCTAGACTCACTATTAACCCAGAACCCTAGCCCTGCTGCCCTGCCCTAGACTCACTATTAACCCAGAACCCTAGCCCTGCTGCCCTGCTCTAGACTCACTATTAACCCATAACCCTAGCCCTGCCCCAAATTCACTATTAACCCAGAACCCTAGCCCTGCTGCCCTGTCCCAGACTCACTATTAACCCAGAACCCTAGCCCTGCTGCCTTGTCCCAGACTCACTATTAACCCAGAACCCTAGCCCTGCTGCCCTGTCCCAGACTCACTATTAACCTAGAACTCTAGCCCTGCTGCCCTACCCCAGACTCACTATTAACCCAGAACCCTAGCCCTGCTGCCCTGCTCTAGACTCACTATTAACCCATAACCCTAGCCCTGCTGCCCTGCCCCAGACTCACTACTAACCCAGAACCCTAGCCCTGCTGCCCTGCTGCTCTGTCCTAGACTCACTATTAACCCAGAACCCTAGCCCTGCTGCCCTGCCCCAGACTCACTACTAACCCAGAACCCTAGACCTGCTGCTCTGTCCCAGACTCACTATTAACCCAGAACCCTAGCCCTGCTGCCCTGTCCCAGACTCACTATTAACCTAGAACTCTAGCCCTGCTGCCCTACCCCAGACTCACTATTAACCCAGAACCCTAGCCCTGCTGCCCTGCTGCCCTGCTGCTCTGTCCTAGACTCACTATTAACCCAGAACCCTAGCCCTGCTGCCCTGCTGCCCTGCCCCAGACTCACTATTAACCCAGAACCCTAGCCCTGCTGCCTTGTCCTAGACTCACTATTAACCCAGAACCCTAGCCCTGCTGCCCTGTCCTAGACTCAATATTAACCCAGAACCCTAGCCCTGCTGCCCTGCTGCCCTGCCCCAGACTCACTATTAACCCAGAACCCTAGCCCTGCTGCCCTGCCCCAGGCTCACTATTAGCCCAGAACCCTAGTCCTGCTGCCCTGTCCCAGACTCACTACTAACCCAGAACCCTAGCCCTGCTGCCCTGCCCCAGGCTCACTACTAACCCAGAACCCAACCTCACTAAAACTCAAACCCTGGTTGTGGCCCTAAGGCTAACTGCGGTCAATGTGAACTAGTTTTGAGCTTAGAGATGTATTTCAAGCAATCTAATTGTGCGATTCATAATAATATAATAATAATGATTATTCAAAGTTTTAAACACCGACTCATTTGAGGGTTTATCTTTATTTTCATGATTTTCTACATTGTAGAATAATAGTGAAGACATCAAAACTATGAAATAACACATATGGAATCATGTAGTAACCAAAGAAGTGTTAAACAAATCGAAATATATTTTATATTTGAGATTCTTCAAATAGCCAACCTTTGTCTTGGTGACAGCTTTGCACACTCTTGGCATTCTCTCAACCAGCTTCACCTGGAATGCTTCTCCAATAGTCTTGAAGGAGTTCCCACATATACTGAGCACTTGTTGGCTGCTTTTCCTTCACTCTGCGGTCCGACTCATCCCAAACCATCTCAATTGGGTTGAGGTCGGGGGATTGTGGAGGCCAGGTCATCTGATGCAGCACTCCATCACTCTCCTTCTTGGTCAAATAGCCCTTACACAGCCTGGAGGTGTGTTGGGTCATTGTCCTGTTGAAAAACAAGTGATAGTCCCACTAAACGCAAACCAGATGGGATGGCGTATCGCTGCAGAATGCTGTGGTAGCCATGCTGGTTACGTTTGCCTTGAATTTTAAGTAAATCACAGAAATTGTCACCAGCAAAGAACCCCCACACCATAACACCTCCTCCTCCATGCTTCACGGTGGGAACCACACTTGCGGAGATCATCCGTTCATTCACAACGCGACTCACAAAGACACAGCGACTGGAACGAAAAATCTCCAATTTGGACTCCAGACCAAAGGACAAATTTCAACCGGTCTAATGTCCATTGCTCATGTTTCTTGGCCCAAACAAGTCTTTTCTTATTATTGGTGTCCTTTAGTAGTGGTTCCTTTGCAGCAATTCAACCATGAAGGCCTGATTCACACAGTCTCTGAACAGTTGATGTTGAGATGTGTCTGTTACTTGAACTCTGTGAAGCATTTATTTGGGTTGCAATTCCTGAGGCTGGTAACTCTAATGAACTTATCCTCTGCAACAGAGGTAACTCTGGGTCTTCCTTTCCTGTGGCGGTCCTCATGAGAGCCAGTTTCATCATAGCGCTTGATGGTTTTTGCGACTGCACTTAAAGAAACTTTCAAAGTTCTTGACATTTTCAGTTTTGATTGACCTTCATGTCTTAAAGTAATGATGGACTGTCGTTTCTCTTTGCTTATTTGAGCTGTTCTTGCCATAATATGGACTTGGTCTTTTACCAAATAGGGCTATCTTCTGTGTACCACCCCTACCTGGTCACAACACAACTGATTGGCTAAAGCGCATTAAGAAGGAAAGAAATTCCACAAATTAACTTTTAACAAGACACACCTGTTAATTGAAATGCATTCCAGGTGACTACCTCATGAAGCTGGTTGAGAGTATGCCAAGAGTGTGCAAAGCTGCCATCAAGGCAGAGTGTAGCTATTTGAAGAATCTCAAATATTCTTCCGTTGTACCCAATGATTTATGAAAACTTGCTTGGTAGGTCGATGTCCTCATTGTGGTTTAA
The DNA here is from genome assembly GCF_901001165.1 of Salmo trutta. Lineage (NCBI taxonomy): Eukaryota > Metazoa > Chordata > Actinopteri > Salmoniformes > Salmonidae > Salmo > Salmo trutta. The sequence goes on from NW_021823237.1 coordinate 381,449, forward strand.
CAGACGTGTTTAATACATTTTATGTACACACTTTATTTGAATATTTATGAAATTAATATTGTTATATTTGGTAGCACTTATTTGTTTTCCCTCGACTCCAACCCAATTCGATGCGTGGAACGGATGTGGGTGGGGCTAGGTCTACATCAGGGTGCTAATTTAAAAAACTCACAAGAGGTCTGACGAAGGCCGTGAGGCCGATACGTAAAGCTAATTAAAGAGCAGCGATGCGTTAAAGAGCAGTGTGCCGTTTCCTTTTTCCTTCATCTTGTTCAACTGCACCTGCTAAATTGATAGCTCAGATGTGCCTTTTGAATTAAGAATCTCAAATATAAAATATATTTTGATTTGTTTAATAGGGCTAGGGGGCAGTATTTTCACAGCCAGATGAAAAACGTACCCAATTTATACAGGTTACAACTCTGTCCCAGAAACTAAAATATGCATATTATTAGTAGATTTGGATAGAAAACACTCTGAAGTTTCTAAAACTGTTTGAATGTTGTCTGTGAGTATAACAGAACTCATATGGCAGGCAAAAACCTGAGAAAAAGTCAAGCAGAAAGTGGGAAGTCTGGTGCTTGTAGTCCTTTCAAGTGATTGCCTTGATTGTATACAGTGACTTAGGGTTCATTTTGCACATCCTAAAGCTTCCACTAGATGTCAGCAGTCTTTAGAACGGTGTTTGAAGATTCTATGGTGAATTTGAAGGGAATACCAGCTGTGGTAAACTGGTGTCCCATTATAAGGCATGGGCTCAAGTCAAGCGCAAGGACTTGGGAGCGAGCTGAGTTCATATTCACTCCTAAAGAGAACGGATTGGTCCGGTTGGTGTCCAATGACTTGGGAGCGAGCTGAGTTCATATTCCCTCCTGAAGAGAACGGATTGGTCCGGTTGGTGTCCAATGACTTGGGAGCGAGCTGAGTTCATATTCCCTCCTGAAGAGAACGGATAGGTCCGGTTGGTGTTCAATGACTTGGGAGCGAGCTGAGTTCATATTCCCTCCTGAAGAGAACGGATTGGTCCGGTTGGTGTCCAATGACTTGGGAGCGAGCTGAGTTCATATTCCCTCCTAAAGAGAACGGATAGGTCCGGTTGGTGTCCAATGACTTGGGAGCGAGCTGAGTTCATATTCCCTCCTAAAGAGAACGGATTGGTCCGGTTGGTGTCCAATAACTTGGGAGCGAGCTGAGTTCATATTCCCTCCTAAAGAGAACGGATTGGTCCGGTTGGTGTCCAATGACTTGGGAGCGAGCTGAGTTCATATTCCCTCCTAAAGAGAACGGATAGGTCCGGTTGGTGTCCAATGACTTGGGAGCGAGCTGAGTTCATATTCCCTCCTGAAGAGAACGGATAGGTCCGGTTGGTGTCCAATGACTTGGGAGCGAGCTGAGTTCATATTCCCTCCTGAAGAGAACGGATTGGTCCGGTTGGTGTCCAATAACTTGGGAGCGAGCTGAGTTCATATTCCCTCCTAAAGAGAACGGATTGGTCCGGTTGGTGTCCAATGACTTGGGAGCGAGCTGAGTTCATATTCCCTCCTGAAGAGAACGGATAGGTCCGGTTGGTGTCCAATGACTTGGGAGCGAGCTGAGTTCATATTCCCTCCTGAAGAGAACGGATAGGTCTGGTTGGTGTCCAAGGACTTGGGAGCGAGCTGAGTTCATATTCCCTCCTAAAGAGAACGGATAGGTCCGGTTGGTGTCCAAGGACTTGGGAGCGAGCTGAGTTCATATTCCCTCCTAAAGAGAACGGATAGGTCCGGTTGGTGTCCAAGGACTTGGGAGCGAGCTGAGTTCATATTCCCTCCTAAAGAGAACGGATAGGTCCGGTTGGTGTCCAATGACTTGGGAGCGAGCTGAGTTCATATTCCCTCCTAAAGAGAACGGATAGGTCCGGTTGGTGTCCAATGACTTGGGAGCGAGCTGAGTTCATATTCCCTCCTAAAGAGAATGGATAGGTCCGGTTGGGATTTTATTCAAGCTATATGATAAAAACAACCTAAAGATTGATTCTATACATCGTTTGACATGTTTCTACAAACTGTAGTATAACTTTTTTGACTTTTCGTCTGGACTAAGTAAGCACGCGCGTAGTGGATTTGGATAGTGAACCTAACGCGCGAACAAAATAGATTATTTGGAAATAAATATGAACATTTATTGTGGAGCTGAGATTCCTGGGAGTGCCTTCAGATGAAGATAATCAAAGGTAAGTGAATATTTATAATGTAATTTCTTAGTTTTATGGACTCCAAGATGGCGGGTTTCTGTTTGCTAGTTGTTTGTGTCATCTGGGTTGTACTCAGATTATTGCAAATTCTGCTTTCGCCGTGAACCTTTTTTGAAATCTGACAAAGCGATTACATTTAGGAGAAGTGTATCTATAATTCTGTGCATAACACTTCTATATTGATCAATGTTTACGATGAGAATTTACATACTATGTGTGCTCATTGTGCTGATTCACCGGGAGGTTTGGAGGGAAAACATTTCTCAACATTACACGCCAATGTAAAATGCTGTTTTTGGATATAAATATGAACTTTATCGAGCAAAACATACATGTATTGTGTAACATAATGTCCTAGGAGTGTCATCTGATGAAGATCGTCAAAGGTTAGTGCTTAATTTAGCTGTGTTTTGGGTTTTTGTGATGCATCTAGTTGCTTGGGAAATGGCTGTGTGGTGTTTCTTGTGAAGTTTATGTCCTAACATAATGTAATTTTATGCTTTCGCCGTAAAGCCTTTTTGAAATCGGACAATGTGGTTAGATTAACGACAAGTTTATCTTTAAAATGGTGTAAAATAGTTGATTGTTTGAGAAAATGGAATTATGAGATTTTAGCTGTTTTATATTTGGCGCTCTGATTTTCCACTGGCTGTTGTCAAAATCAATCCGTTAACGGGATGAGAATGGGAAGGGGTCACCAACAGGTTAACACTTTTCTGGTTACTATATGACTCCATATGTGTTATTTCATAGCTTTGATGTCTTCACTATTATTCTACAATACAAAAAATAGTAAAAAAATAAAATAAAAAAAATAAAGACAAACTCTTGAATGAGTGGGTGTTCTAAAACTTTTAACCGGTAGTGTATATAATTGAGAATATCTTACCATAATTATACACACTATAATAACTTGCTCCAGACTGATACTGTCCTTTATACTGCAACGTGAAAACGTTAGAATGAGCGTTTATAGCTTTATTACGAAGAGATCCTCTCACAGCCCCCATTTGATAGAATATTATTTGTTTCCTCCACCCATATTTTCGTAATGGTTGATGGTAGTTGTAGTTTTTATACCCCTGGTATACAGACAAACGTCATTTTGATTGAGTCACGCAAAAAAACACCAAGTCCCAGAATCCCTAGCGAAGGGGGGTGGGGCTCGGTCTGAAGTTACCACAACAGGAAGCGTCACTGTCGCTAAAAAACATTGGAGCAGGAAAAAAGTGCAACAGAAACGCTGTCGAACACGAAGCTACAGGAATGTTTTCCTATTTTTAAGAAAATGTGTTGATTTGTGAGATAATATATATTTTTATAAATATATATAATCCACAACTTGTCTTCATTTGATCGTCATCCATCTTGAAAACGGTGGAGTTTGCGTCACTAGCAGCCCTCGATAGATAGCTTTGTGTTGACCAAAATGGATGACAGCAAGGTATGTGGTTCTCTGCATGTAGTTTAGCTAGACGATTGTTAATAAACATGTTTTTAGGCTTAAATTAGTCATGAATGTTCATGCTTTTCTGGTGTATTGTGTTTTGCTTCTCCAACAAGAGGTTAGGTTACTGTAGCTAACTGGTGCACTAAGACTACAGTCTCCGAATAACAAAAAGGCCGCTGTGTATTTATTGTCTTTCTGCTGTTATCTCGATAGATGGTGGGAGGTAAAGTGAAGAAACCCGGTAAACGAGGCCGTAAACCCGCTAAAATTGATCTGAAAGCGAAGTTGGAGAGGAGTCGTCAGAGCGCCCGGGAGTGCCGAGCCAGGAAGAAACTCCGGTATCAGTATCTGGAAGAACTCGTGTCCAGCAAGGAGAGAGCCATCTGCGCCCTGAGGGAAGAGCTGGAGATGGTAACTACATCTCCCGTTCTTCCTAAATGCACCGGGCTGTTCCCGTCAATTATCTAAAACCAACACTCATTTGGTGTTGGGAAGGGGGAAAAAAATCCACCATATTTCACAAATTTAGAATTATTTTATTTTACCTGCCTCTTAAATAGAGGCCTAGTCCATCCCGTAGAAACTTCCGGAAACACTGACAGTCACTAATATAGCTAATATTCTAAACACACCGCTGTGCTGTGTCGCTAAATAGGTGTTTCCAGACCACAGCTTTTTTAAATGTTTGTTTGTTTGCAGCCAACTCTGTCATCTAACTCTCTATTTGGTTTCTCCTTCAGTACAAGCAGTGGTGTACAGCCATGGACCAGGGGAAGATCCCGTCTGAGATAAAGGCCCTACTGACCGGAGACGACCAGAAACCTCCACAGAGCTCCTCCACCAAGACCTCCAAGAACAGCAACCAGAGCTAATGTGTTGGCAGCGCCACACCAGAACTAGTCCGACTGTCCGTTTTGTTTGGAGGTGACAGACCTGGGTGTTATTCATTAGGGGAAATTATATCAAACGTTGTGCAACAGAAAACAAGGGTGTTCGTGTATAATACCTACCAGTCCCCCTCTTTTTTTTATTCGTCCTGTTTGCTTCCGTTTGTTGCCCTGGTGAATACGACCCAGAACGAGTCTGTCTGTTGGAAGGTTCCAGAGCAGCGCTAGGCAGCAGGTACTCCGTCTATCATGCCAAAACGCTCCGCTGTATAAGGCCTCTGTGACGGAGAGTGAAGCGGTGTCTCGAGTGTCTCGCCGGTCTGTCTGTTTCAGCCCTCCGTCCCCCGTCCCCTAGAGGAGACGTACAGAAACAGAACTGTCTGAGATGCATATCATTACTAACGCTGGGAAGGGGGGACGACCTTCAGAGTAATAGTTCATATTATTTACAGTCGTAATCCACCTGACTGGCCTGATTTTTATCATGAGTTGTTCACTATCGCAACACTCGGATTCGTTAATGTTAATCATGTCAAATATGTTATTAGTTACAGCTATAGACAGCCTGTATTTAGTTACAGCTATAGACAGCCTGTATTTAGTTACAGCTATAGACACCTTTAGACAGTATGTATTATTGCACAGTTTTATTTACATTTCCTTGTCTCAAATGTTTTAGCTTCTACATGTGAGAATTGAGGAAGCGTTTAATGGTATATGGATGTGAACCCGAGACGAAGTGAAATGGTTTGGGCTGTGCATTCAGCCAAAAAACAAAACACATATTAACCTTCAAAATAAGGAATTACTCTTATTTGACTTGTATTGGTTATGACGCCGTTTGTATCTGGAAAGGAGCAGAACTATGTCAACATCCCAAATGGCACTCCGTTCCCTAAAGTAGTGCACTATATAGGGAATAGGTTCCCATAGGGCCCTGGTCTAAAGTAGTGCACTATGTAGGGAATAGGTTCCCATAGGGCCCTGGTCTAAAGTAGTGCACTATATAGGGAATAGGTTCCCATAGGGCCCTGGTCTAAAGTAGTGCACTATATAGGGCACCATTGGAGACATAGATCTGGCCTAAAGTAGTGCACTAGATAGGGCACCATTGGGGGACAGATCTGGCCTAAAGTAGTGCACTAGATAGGGCACCATTGGGGACATAGATCTGGTCTAAAGTAGTGCACTAGATAGGGCACCATTGGGGGACAGATCTGGCCTAAAGTAGTGCACTAGATAGGGCACCATTGGGGACATAGATCTGGCCTAAAGTAGTGTACTAGATAGGGCACCATTGGGGACATAGATGTGGTCGTAGCAGAAAATGAAAACTACCGTGAATCTGCCGAGGTGATGATGTAACGACACACAGCACTATATGTTAAACATGTTGGATTTATTGTTTATTTATTTATATTTTATTATTGGATCAAAGAAAGACCTTTTTTCCCCCCCCCGGTTTTGTAGTGTGATGTTATAGAAGGTATAAAAGCTCTGACAGGCAGAGATAAAAGCTATTTGCCAAGATGTTCAAGTCTCTTGTTTGTGTGAACGGCTAGAATGGGGACACGTCCTTCCCAGAACAGAGAGCTGCTGAAGCATTGCTAGGTTGTATATGATGTGGTGTCTAGTCTAGACTAGTCCACGCTCTCTCGCCATAATGCAACCAAAATACCTGGACCTGTTTCGGTTTACAAATGATGATTCTATTGTCCTGAGGTAATTAAATAAATAAGGACTAATTAATATACATGAACTCTGTCTGAAACTAATTAATATTAATTCATTCGGACACTCATTAATATTCATTCATTCTGACACTCATTAATATTCATTCATTCTGACACTCATTAATATTCATTCATTCGGACACTCATTAATATACATTCATTCTGACACTCATTAATATTCATTCATTCTGTGCTAACGTGATTAGCATGACATTGTAAGTAACACGAACATCTCCAAGGACATAGACCATAATGCCAGCTATGCCAAGGTAACTATATATAATGCCAGCTATGCCAAGGTAACTATATATAATGCCAGCTATGCCAAGGTAACTGTATATTATGCCAGCTATGCCAAGGTAACTATATATTATGCCAGCTATGCCAAGGTAACTATATATAATGCCAGCTATGCCAAGGTAACTGTATATTATGCCAGCTATGCCAAGGTAACTATATATTATGCCAGCTATGCCAAGGTAACTGTATATTATGCCAGCTATGCCAAGGTAACTAAATGTTATGCTATATATTATGCCAGCTATGCCAAGGTAACTAAGTATTATGCCAGCTATGCCAAGGTAACTATATATTATGCCAGCTATGCCAAGGTAACTATATTATGCCAGCTATGCCAAGGTAACTATATATTATGCCAGCTATGCCAAGGTAACAATGTTATGCCAGCTATGCCAAGGTAACTATATATTATGCCAGCTATGCCAAGGTAACTAAATATTATGCCAGCTATTCCAAGGTAACTATATATTATGCCAGCTATGCCAAGGTAACTATATATAATGCCAGCTATGCCAAGGTAACTATATATTATGCTATATATTATGCCAGCTATGCCAAGGTAACTATATATTATGCCAGCTATGCCAAGGTAACTAAATGTTATGCTATATATTATGCCAGCTATGCCAAGGTAACTAAATATTATGCCAGCTATGCCAAGGTAACTATATATTATGCCAGCTATGCCAAGGTAACTATATATTATGCCAGCTATGCCAAGGTAACTATATATTATGCCAGCTATGCCAAGGTAACAATGTTATGCCAGCTATGCCAAGGTAACTATATATTATGCCAGCTATGCCAAGGTAACTATATATAATGCCAGCTATGCCAAGGTAACTATATATTATGCTATATATTATGCCAGCTATGCCAAGGTAACTATATATTATGCCAGCTATGCCAAGGTAACAATGTTATGCCAGCTATGCCAAGGTAACTAAATATTATGCCAGCTATGCCAAGGTAACTATATATTATGCCAGCTATGCCAAGGTAACTATATATTATGCCAGCTATGCCAAGGTAACTATATATTATGCCAGCTATGCCAAGGTAACAATGTTATGCCAGCTATGCCAAGGTAACTATATATTATGCTATATATTATGCCAGCTATGCCAAGGTAACTATATATTATGCCAGCTATGCCAAGGTAACTATATATTATGCCAGCTATGCCAAGGTAACTATATATTATGCCAGCTATGCCAAGGTAACTATATATTATGCCAGCTATGCCAAGGTAACTATATATTATGCCAGCTATGCCAAGGTAACAATGTAATGCCAGCTATGCCAAGGTAACTATATATTATGCCAGCTATGGCAAGGTAACTATATATTATGCCAGCTATGCCAAGGTAACTATATATTATGCTGTGTATTATGCCAGCTATGCCAAAGTAACTATATATTATGCCAGCTATGCCAAGGTAACTATATATTATGCTGTATATTATGCCAGCTATGCCAAGGTAACTATATATTATGCTATATATTATGCCAGCTATGCCAAGGTAACTATATATTATGCCAGCTATGCCAAGGTAACTATATATTATGCCAGCTATGCCAAGGTAACTATATATTATGCCAGCTATGCCAAGGTAACTATATATTATGCCAGCTATGCCAAGGTAACTATATATTATGCCAGCTATGCCAAGGTAACTATATATTATGCCAGCTATGGCAAGGTAACTATATATTATGCCAGCTATGCCAAGGTAACTATATATTATGCTGTATATTATGCCAGCTATGCCAAAGTAACTATATATTATGCCAGCTATGCCAAGGTAACTATATATTATGCTGTATATTATGCCAGCTATGCCAAGGTAACTATATATTATGCTATATATTATGCCAGCTATGCCAAGGTAACTATATATTATGCCAGCTATGCCAAGGTAACTATATATTATGCCAGCTATGCCAAGGTAACTATATATTATGCCAGCTATGCCAAGGTAACTATATATTATGCCAGCTATGCCAAGGTAACTAAATGTTATGCTATATATTATGCCAGCTATGCCAAGGTAACTAAATGTTATGCCAGCTATGCCAAGGTAACTAAATATAATGCCAGCTATGCCAAGGTAACTATATATTATGCCAGCTATGCCAAGGTAACTATATATTATGCCAGCTATGCCAAGGTAACTATATATTATGCCAGCTATGCCAAGGTAACTATATATTATGCCAGCTATGCCAAGGTAACTATATATTATGCCAGCTATGCCAAGGTAACAATGTTATGCCAGCTATGCCAAGGTAACTAACTATATATTATGCCAGCTATGCCAAGGTAACTATATATTATGCCAGCTATGCCAAGGTAACTATATATTATGCTATATGTTATGCCAGCTATGCCAAGGTAACTATATATTATGCCAGCTATGCCAAGGTAACAATGTTATGCCAGCTATGCCAAGGTAACTATATATTATGCCAGCTATGCCAAGGTAACTATATATTATGCCAGCTATGCCAAGGTAACTAAATATTATGCCAGCTATGCCAAGGTAACTATATATTATGCCAGCTATGCCAAGGTAACTATATATTATGCCAGCTATGCCAAGGTAACTATATATTATGCCAGCTATGCCAAGGTAACTATATATTATGCCAGCTATGCCAAGGTAACTATATATTATGCCAGCTATGCCAAGGTAACTATATATTATGCCAGCTATGCCAAGGTAACTATATATTATGCTATATGTTATGCCAGCTATGCCAAGGTAACTATATATTATGCCAGCTATGCCAAGGTAACTATATATTATGCCAGCTATGCCAAGGTAACAATGTTATGCCAGCTATGCCAAGGTAACTATATATTATGCCAGCTATGCCAAGGTAACTATATATTATGCTATATATTATGCCAGCTATGCCAAGGTAACTATATATTATGCTATATATTATGCCAGCTATGCCAAGGTAACTATATATTATGCCAGCTATGCCAAGGTAACAATGTTATGCCAGCTATGCCAAGGTAACTATATATTATGCCAGCTATGCCAAGGTAACTATATATTATGCTATATGTTATGCCAGCTATGCCAAGGTAACTATATATTATGCCAGCTATGCCAAGGTAACAATGTTATGCCAGCTATGCGAAGGTAACTATATATTATGCCAGCTATGCCAAGGTAACTATATATTATGCTATATATTATGCCAGCTATGCCAAGGTAACTATATATTATGCTATATATTATGCCAGCTATGCCAAGGTAACTATATATTATTCCAGCTATGCCAAGGTAACTATATATTATGCTATATATTATGCCAGCTATGCCAAGGTAACTATATATAATGCTACAGCGCATTCAGAAAGTATTCAGACCCCGTCACTTTTTACACATTTTGTTACGTTGGTACGTTACAACCTTATTTTTAAAATATATTAAATTATATATTTTTCTCATTCATCTTCACACAATACCCCATAATGACAACATAACAACAGGTTTTTAGAAATGTTTGTTAATTTATTCAAATGTCAGACGCTTTGCTATGAGACTCGAAGTTGAGCTCAGGTGCATCCTGTTTCCATTGATCCTCCTTGATGTTTCTACAACTTGATTGGAGTCCACCTGTGGTAAATTCAATTGATTGGACATGATTTGGACAGGCACACACCTGTCTATAGTTGACAGTGCAAAAACCAAGCCATGAGGTCGAAGGAATTGTCCATAGAGCTCCGAGACAGGATTGTGTCGAGGCACAGATCTGGGGAAGGGAACCAAAACATTTATGCAGTGTTGGAAGGTCCCCAAGAACACAGTGGCCTCCATCATTCTTAAATGGAAGAAGTTTGGAACCACCAAGACTCTTCCTAGAGCTGGACGCCCGGCCAAACTGAGCAATCGGGGGAGAAGGGCCTTGGTCAGGGAGGCGACTCCCTCCTTGGTTGATGACTCGCCCTGAGGTTTCATCCTACAGACAGACGTGTGTGTGTGTATGTTGCGTGTGTGTGTGTATGTTGCGTGTGTGTGTGTGTATGTTGCGTGTGTGTGTGTGTATGTTGCGTGTGTGTGTGTGTATGTTGTGTGTATGTTGCGTGTTTGTGTGTATGTTACGTGTGTGTGTTTGTGTGTGTGTGTGTGTATGTTGTTTGTGTATGTGAGTTTTCTGAGTTTTCACCGCCCCAGACAGACAGAGAGGAGAACAACCGTCGGTTTGAGCGATATGATGGGTAGCCGGGGGAAGGACCTTGGTACATTCAAAATACTATAAACATATTTACCTGTGTTGGGGCCCGGGGGGCCCTGTTTCAGTATGTGAGGGGTGGGGGGGCCCTGTTTCAGTATGTGAGGGGTGTGGGGGCCCTGTTTCAGTATGTGAGGGGTGTGGGGGCCCTGTTTCAGTATGTGAGGGGGGGGCCCTGTTTCAGTATGTGAGGGGTGTTGGGGCCCTGTTTCAGTATGTGAGGGGTGTTGGGGCCCTGTTTCAGTATGTGAGGGGTGGGAGGCCCCTGTTTCAGTATGTGGGGGGGCCCTGTTTCAGTATGTGAGGGGTGTTGGGGCCCTGTTTCAGCTCCGGATTACAAAACCTGCACACACTCCCAGAGGGTTGTGGGTCCGTCCACTTCCTTTAAACCAGAGGGTTGTGGGTCCGTCCACTTCCTTTAAAGCAGAGGGTTGTGGGTCCGTCCACTTCCTTTAAACCAGAGGGTTGTGGGTCCGTCCACTTCCTTTAAACCAGAGGGTTGTGGGTCCGTCCACTTCCTATAAACCAGAGGGTTGTGGGTCCGTCCACTTCCTATAAACCAGAGGGTTGTGGGTCCGTCCACTTCCTTTAAACCAGAGAGTTGTGGGTCCGTCCACTTCCTTTAAACCAGAGGGTTGTGGGTCCGTCCACTTCCTATAAACCAGAGGGTTGTGGGTCCGTCCACTTCCTATAAATCAGAGACACCACCAAACATCCACTATGTGGCAGAGTTATATAAACATTGAGTTGTTATTTTACCTGAAATGCACAAGGTCCTCTACTCCGACAATTAATCCACACATTAAACGATCAACCGAATCGTTTATAGTCATCTCTCCGCCTTCCAGGCTTTTTCATCTCTGGACTTTATATGGCGATTGGCATCTAACTTTCATAGTTACCACGACGACCGGCCGACCGACCGACCGGCCTCAGTTCATCTTTCAATCACCCAACGTGAGTATAACCAATGAGGAGATGGCATGTGGGTATCTGCTTCTATAAACCAATGAGGAGATGGGAGAGGCAGGACTTGCACCGCGTTCAGCGTCACAAATAGAACTGACTTCTACAGCGCTTGGCAACGCAGACGCTGGTCGGCGCGAGCGCGTCTGGTCAGCGTGTTACGGGCCATGTAATCTGTCCAGGAAGTAAACGGTAGACCGGTTCTCTGCTATCCACCATGTTTTAATGATTATTTTGGGGTATAAGGGAGGGTCACTTGTTCAGGGAGGGTTTAGGTGAAATATATATTTACTGAAGTGGAGGACCATCCATTTTCATTTCAGAGAGGTCTGATTTTCTCCATGTAACCCTTATTATAAATAACGTTCACTCCCTAACTGTAACTCATCGGACGGGGCCACAGTGTCTCCTGAGCCCTCCTGTCTCAGCCTCCAGTATTTATGCTGCAGTAGTTTATGTGTCGGGGGGCTAGGGTCAGTCTGTTATATCTGGAGTATTTCTCCTGTCTTATCCGGTGTCCTGTGTGAATTTAAATATGCTCTCTCTAATTCTTTCTTTCTTTCTCCCGGAGGACCTGAGCCCTAGGACCATGCCTCAGGACTACCTGACATGATGACTCCTTGCTGTCCCTAGTCCACCTGGCCGTGCTGCTGCTCCAGTTTCAACTGTTCTGCCTGCGGCTATGGAACCCTGACCTGTTCACCGGACGTGCTACCTGTCCCAGACCTGCTGTTTTCAACTCTCTTAGAGACAGCAGGAGTGGTAGAGATACTCTCAAAGATCGGCTATGAAAAAGCCAACTGACATTTACTCTTGTGTTATTGACTTGTTGCATCCTCGACAACCACTGTGAATATTATTATTTGACCCTGCTGGTCATTTATGAACATTTGAACATCTTGGCCATGTTCTGTTATAATCTCCACCCGGCACAGCCAGAAGAGGACTGGCCACCCCTCATAGCCTGGTTCCTCTCTAGGTTTCTTCCTAAGGTTCTGGCCTTTCTAGGGAGTTTTTCCTAGCCACCCCTCATAGCCTGGTTCCTCTCTAGGTTTCTTCCTAGGTTCTGGCCTTTCTAGGGAGTTTTTCCTAGCCACTGTGCTTCTACACCTGCATTGCTTGCTGTTTGGGGTTTTAGGCTGGGTTTCTGTACAGCACTTTGAGATATCAGCTGATGTAAGAAGGGCTATATAAATACATTTGATTTGATTTGATAACTATACTCCACTGGGATTCTCTGCCTCTAACCCTATTACAGGGGCTGAGTCACTGGTTTACTGGTATTCTTCCATGCCGTCCCTGGGAGGGGTGCGTCTCTTGAGTGGGTTGAGTCACTGACGTGGTCTTCCTGTCTGGGTTGGCGCCCCCCCCTTGGGTTGTGCCGTGGCGGAGATCTTTGTGGGCTATACTCAGCCTTGTCTCAGGATGGTAAGTTGGTGGTTGAAGATTTCCCTCTAGTGGTGTGGGGGCTGTGCTTTGGCAAAGTGGGTGGGGTTATATCCTGCCTGTTTGGCCCCTGTACGGGGGTATCATCATTGTCATGTGTGTGTGTGTATACATGCTAATGCTGTGTGTGTGTGTATACATGACGTTGTGTGTGTGTGTGTGTGTGTGTGTGTGTGTGCACATGCTAATGCTGTGTGTGTGTGTGTGTGTACATGCTAATGCTGTGTGTGTGTGTGTGTGTGTGTACATGCTAATGCTGTGTGTGTGTGTGTGTGCACATGCTAATCCTGTGTGTATGTGTTGGTACGCGACGTGTCATTGGTTCCTGGAAAGAAAAGGAATGTTAAACTGAATCTGTTTTAAATGGAGAAAAAATAGACCAGAACCTGTTGAATATTCATGTCCAGAACCTGTTGAATATTCATGACCAGATCCCGTTGAATATTCATGTCCAGAACCTGTTGAATATTCTGGCCTCATCTCTTAATGCCTGATTACATGAAGAACCAGGAAGTGAAGTGTTATCTACAGGCCTGTTCGCATGTCAAGTTAACTCCTTCCAAGATATATTGACATGTCCATCATTTTTCAGTTCTGTCTCCTGTAGTGTCCTCTCTACAGCGTTCAGTTCTGTCTCCTGTAGTGTCCTCTCTACAGCGTTCAGTTCTGTCTCCTGTAGTGTCCTCTCTACAGCGTTCTGTCTCCTGTAGTGTCCTCTCTACAGCGTTCTGTCTCCTGTAGTGTCCTCTCTACAGCGTTCTGTCTCCTGTAGTGTCCTCTCTACAGCATTCTGTCTCCTGTAGTGTCCTCTCTACAGCGTTCTGTCTCCTGTAGTGTCCTCTCTACAGCCTTCTGTCTCCTGTAGTGTCCTCTCTACAGCGTTCAGTTCTGTCTCCTGTAGTGTCCTCTCTACAGCGTTCTGTCTCCTGTAGTGTCCTCTCTACAGCGTTCTGTCTCCTGTAGTGTCCTCTCTACAGCGTTCTGTCTCCTGTAGTGTCCTCTCTACAGCGTTCTGTCTCCTGTAGTGTCCTCTCTACAGCGTTCTGTCTCCTGTAGTGTCCTCTCTACAGCGTTCTGTCTCCTGTAGTGTCCTCTCTACAGCGTTCTGTCTCCTGTAGTGTCCTCTCTACAGCGTTCAGTTCTGTCTCCTGTAGTGTCCTCTCTACAGCGTTCAGTTCTGTCTCCTGTAGTGTCCTCTCTACAGCTGTAGACAGACTGAGCTGTATATCTCTCTAGACAGACTGAGCTATATATCTCTCTAGACAGACTGAGCTGTATATCTCTAGACAGACTGAGCTGTATATCTCTAGACAGACTGAGCTGTATATCTCTAGACAGACTGAGCTGTATATCTCTCTAGACAGACTGAGCTGTATATCTCTCTGGACAGACTGAGCTGTATATCTCTCTGGACAGACTGAGCTGTATATCTCTCTAGACAGACTGAGCTGTATATCTCTCTAGACAGACTGAGCTGTATATCTCTCTAGACAGACTGAGCTGTATATCTCTCTAGACAGACTGAGCTGTATATCTCTCTAGACAGACTGAGCTGTATATCTCTCTAGACAGACTGAGCTGTATATCTCTCTAGACAGACTGAGCTGTATCTCTCTCTCTAGACAGACTGTGCTGTATATCTCTCTGGACAGACTGAGCTGTATATCTCTCTGGACAGACTGAGCTATATATCTCTCTAGACATACTGAGCTGTATATCTCTCTCTAGACAGACTGAGCTGTATCTCTCTCTCTAGACAGACTGAGCTGTATATCTCTCTCTAGACAGACTGAGCTGTATATCTCTCTCTAGACAGACTGAGCTGTATATCTCTCTAGACAGACTGAGCTGTATATCTCTCTAGACAGACTGAGCTGTATATCTCTCTAGACAGACTGAGCTGTATATATCTCTGGACAGACTGAGCTGTATATCTCTCTCTAGACAGACTGAGCTGTATATCTCTCTAGACAGACTGAGCTGTATATCTCTCTCTAGACAGACTGAGCTGTATATCTCTCTCTAGACAGACTGAGCTGTATATCTCTCTCTGGACAGACTGAGCTGTATATCTCTCTCTAGACAGACTGAGCTGTATATCTCTCTAGACAGACTGAGCTGTATATCTCTCTCTAGACAGACTGAGCTGTATCTCTCTCTCTAGACAGACTGTGCTGTATATCTCTCTGGACAGACTGAGCTATATCTCTCTAGACAGACTGAGCTGTATATCTCTCTCTAGACAGACTGAGCTGTATCTCTCTCTCTAGACAGACTGAGCTGTATATCTCTCTCTAGACAGACTGAGCTGTATATCTCTCTAGACAGACTGAGCTGTATATATCTCTAAACAGACTGAGCTGTATATCTCTCTCAAGACAGACTGAGCTGTATATCTCTCTCAAGACAGACTGAGCTGTATATCTCTCTAGACAGACTGAGCTGTATATATCTCTGGACAGACTGAGCTGTATATCTCTCTCTAGACAGACTGAGCTGTATATCTCTCTGGACAGACTGAGCTGTATATCTCTCTAGACAGACTGAGCTGTATATCTCTCTAGACAGACTGAGCTGTATATCTCTCTCTAGACAGACTGAGCTGTATATCTCTCTCTAGACAGACTGAGCTGTATATCTCTCTAGACAGACTGAGCTGTATATCTCTCTCTAGACAGACTGAGCTGTATATCTCTCTCTGGACAGACTGAGCTGTATATCTCTCTCTAGACAGACTGAGCTGTATATCTCTCTGGACAGACTGACCTGTATATCTCTCTAGACAGACTGAGCTGTATATCTCTCTGGACAGACTGAGCTGTATATCTCTAGACAGACTGAGCTGTATATCTCTCTAGACAGACTGAGCTGTATATCTCTCTCTGGACAGACTGAGCTGTATATCTCTAGACAGACTGAGCTGTATATATATCTCTCTAGACAGACTGAGCTGTATATATATCTCTCTAGACAGACTGACCTGTATATATATCTCTCTAGACAGACTGAGCTGTATATATATCTCTCTAGACAGACTGAGCTGTATATATATCTCTCTAGACAGACTGAGCTGTATATATATCTCTCTAGACAGACTGAGCTGTATATATATCTCTCTAGACAGACTGAGCTGTATATATATCTCTCTAGACAGACTGAGCTGTATATATATCTCTAGACAGACTGAGCTGTATATATATCTCTAGACAGACTGAGCTGTATATATATCTCTCTAGACAGACTGAGCTGTATATATATCTCTCTAGACAGACTGAGCTGTATATCTCTCTAGACAGACTGAGCTGTATATATCTCTGGACAGACTGAGCTGTATATCTCTCTCTAGACAGACTGAGCTGTATATCTCTCTAGACAGACTGAGCTGTATATATATCTCTCTAGACAGACTGAGCTGTATATATATCTCTCTAGACAGACTGAGCTGTATATATATCTCTAGACAGACTGAGCTGTATATCTCTCTCTCTAGACAGACTGAGCTGTATATCTCTCTGGACAGACTGAGCTGTATATATCTCTAGACAGACTGAGCTGTATATCTCTCTAGACAGACTGAGCTGTATATCTCTCTAGACAGACTGAGCTGTATATCTCTCTAGACAGACTGAGCTGTATATCTCTCTAGACAGACTGAGCTGTATATCTCTCTCTCTAGACAGACTGAGCTGTATATCTCTCTCTCTAGACAGACTGAGCTGTATATCTCTCTAGACAGACTGAGCTGTATATCTCTGGACAGACTGAGCTGTATATCTCTCTAGACAGACTGAGCTGTATATCTCTCTAGACAGACTGAGCTGTATATCTCTCTGGACAGACTGAGCTGTATATCTCTCTAGACAGACTGAGCTGTATCTCTCTCTCTAGACAGACTGAGCTGTATCTCTCTCTCTAGACAGACTGAGCTGTATATCTCTCTAGACAGACTGAGCTGTATATCTCTCTAGACAGACTGAGCTGTATATCTCTCTAGACAGACTGAGCTGTATATCTCTCTAGACAGACTGAGCTGTATATCTCTCTAGACAGACTGAGCTGTATATCTCTCTAGACAGACTGAGCTGTATATCTCTCTAGACAGACTGAGCTGTATATCTCTGGACAGACTGAGCTGTATATCTCTGGACAGACTGAGCTGTATATCTCTCTAGACAGACTGAGCTGTATATCTCTCTAGACAGACTGAGCTGTATATCTCTCTTTGGACAGACTGAGCTGTATATCTCTCTAGACAGACTGAGCTGTATATCTCTAGACAGACTGAGCTGTATATCTCTCTAGACAGACTGAGCTGTATATCTCTCTAGACAGACTGAGCTGTATATCTCTCTAGACAGACTGAGCTGTATATCTCTCTAGACAGACTGAGCTGTATATCTCTCTAGACAGACTGAGCTGTATATCTCTCTAGACAGACTGAGCTGTATATCTCTCTAGACAGACTGAGCTGTATATCTCTCTAGACAGACTGAGCTGTATATCTCTCTAGACAGACTGAGCTGTATATCTCTCTAGACAGACTGAGCTGTATATCTCTCTAGACAGACTGAGCTGTATATCTCTCTAGACAGACTGAGCTGTATATCTCTCTAGACAGACTGAGCTGTATATCTCTCTAGACAGACTGAGCTGTATATCTCTCTAGACAGACTGAGCTGTATATCTCTCTCTAGACAGACTGAGCTGTATATCTCTCTAGACAGACTGAGCTGTATATCTCTCTAGACAGACTGAGCTGTATATCTCTCTAGACAGACTGAGCTGTATATCTCTCTAGACAGACTGAGCTGTATATCTCTCTCTGGACAGACTGAGCTGGATATCTCTCTGGACAGACTGAGCTGTATATCTCTCTCTAGACAGACTGAGCTGTATATCTCTCTCTAGACAGACTGAGCTGTATCTCTCTCTAGACAGACTGAGCTGTATATCTCTCTAGACAGACTGAGCTGTATATCTCTCTGGACAGACTGAGCTGTATATCTCTCTGGACAGACTGAGCTGTATATCTCTCTCTAGACAGACTGAGCTGTATATCTCTCTAGACAGACTGAGCTGTATATCTCTCTAGACAGACTGAGCTGTATATCTCTCTAGACAGACTGAGCTGTATATCTCTCTAGACAGACTCTGTATATCTCTCTCTAGACAGACTCTGTATATCTCTCTCTAGACAGACTGAGCTGTATATCTCTCTAGACAGACTGAGCTGTATATCTCTCTAGACAGACTGAGCTGTATATCTCTCTAGACAGACTGAGCTGTATATCTCTCTAGACAGACTGAGCTGTATATCTCTCTAGACAGACTGAGCTGTATATCTCTCTAGACAGACTGAGCTGTATATCTCTCTAGACAGACTGAGCTGTATATCTCTCTCTAGACAGACTGAGCTGTATATCTCTCTCTAGACAGACTGAGCTGTATATCTCTCTAGACAGACTGAGCTGTATATCTCTCTAGACAGACTGAGCTGTATATCTCTCTAGACAGACTGAGCTGTATATCTCTCTAGACAGACTGAGCTGTATATCTCTCTAGACAGACTGAGCTGTATATCTCTCTCTAGACAGACTGAGCTGTATATCTCTCTAGACAGACTGAGCTGTATATCTCTCTAGACAGACTGAGCTGTATATCTCTCTCTGGACAGACTGAGCTGGATATCTCTCTGGACAGACTGAGCTGTATATCTCTCTCTGGACAGACTGAGCTGTATATCTCTCTCTTGACAGACTGAGCTGTATATCTCTCTAGACAGACTGAGCTGTATATCTCTCTAGACAGACTGAGCTGTATATCTCTCTGGACAGACTGAGCTGTATATCTCTCTGGACAGACTGAGCTGTATATCTCTCTAGACAGACTGAGCTGTATATCTCTCTGGACAGACTGAGCTGTATATCTCTCTCTAGACAGACTGAGCTGTATATCTCTCTAGACAGACTGAGCTGTATATCTCTCTGGACAGACTGAGCTGTATATCTCTCTAGACAGACTGAGCTGTATATCTCTCTAGACAGACTGAGCTGTGTATATCTCTCTAGACAGACTGAGCTGTATATCTCTCTCTAGACAGACTGAGCTGTATATCTCTCTAGACAGACTGAGCTGTATATATATCTCTCTGGACAGACTGAGCTGTATATATATCTCTCTAGACAGACTGAGCTGTATATATATCTCTCTAGACAGACTGAGCTGTATATCTCTCTGGACAGACTGAGCTGTATATCTCTCTGGACAGACTGAGCTGTATATCTCTCTAGACAGACTGAGCTGTATATCTCTCTAGACAGACTGAGCTGTATATCTCTCTCTAGACAGACTGAGCTGTATATCTCTCTAGACAGACTGAGCTGTATATCTCTCTAGACAGACTGAGCTGTATATCTCTCTAGACAGACTGAGCTGTATATCTCTCTAGACAGACTGAGCTGTATATCTCTCTAGACAGACTGAGCTGTATATCTATCTCTAGACAGACTGAGCTGTATATCTATCTCTAGACAGACTGAGCTGTATATCTCTCTAGACAGACTGAGCTGTATATCTCTCTAGACAGACTGAGCTGTATATCTCTCTAGACAGACTGAGCTGTATATCTCTCTAGACAGACTGAGCTGTATATCTCTCTAGACAGACTGAGCTGTATATCTCTCTAGACAGACTGAGCTGTATATCTCTCTCTCTAGACAGACTGAGCTGTATATCTCTCTCTCTAGACAGACTGAGCTGTATATCTCTCTCTCTAGACAGACTCTGTATATCTCTCTAGACAGACTGAGCTGTATATCTCTCTAGACAGACTGAGCTGTATATCTCTCTAGACAGACTGAGCTGTATATCTCTCTAGACAGACTGAGCTGTATATCTCTCTCTAGACAGACTGAGCTGTATATCTCTCTGGACAGACTGAGCTGTATATCTCTCTCTAGACAGACTGAGCTGTATATCTCTCTAGACAGACTGAGCTGTATATCTCTCTGGACAGACTGAGCTGTATATCTCTCTAGACAGACTGAGCTGTATATCTCTCTAGACAGACTGAGCTGTATATCTCTCTAGACAGACTGAGCTGTATATCTCTCTAGACAGACTGAGCTGTATATCTCTCTAGACAGACTGAGCTGTATATCTCTCTTTGGACAGACTGAGCTGTATATCTCTCTAGACAGACTGAGCTGTATATCTCTCTAGACAGACTGAGCTGTATATCTCTCTTTGGACAGACTGAGCTGTATATCTCTCTTTGGACAGACTGAGCTGTATATCTCTCTTTGGACAGACTGAGCTGTATATCTCTCTCTAGACAGATTGAGCTGTATATCTCTCTAGACAGACTGAGCTGTATATCTCTCTAGACAGACTGAGCTGTATATCTCTCTAGACAGACTGAGCTGTATATCTCTCTAGACAGACTGAGCTGTATATCTCTCTAGACAGACTGAGCTGTATATCTCTAGACAGACTGAGCTGTATATCTCTCTCTAGACAGACTGAGCTGTATATCTCTCTAGACAGACTGAGCTGTATATCTCTCTAGACAGACTGAGCTGTATATCTCTCTAGACAGACTCTGTATATATCTCTCTAGACAGACTCTGTATATCTCTCTCTAGACAGACTGAGCTGTATATCTCTCTCTAGACAGACTGAGCTGTATATCTCTCTCTAGACAGACTGAGCTGTATATCTCTCTGGACAGACTGAGCTGTATATCTCTCTGGACAGACTGAGCTGTATATCTCTCTGGACAGACTGAGCTGTATATCTCTCTAGACAGACTGAGCTGTATATCTCTCTAGACAGACTGAGCTGTATATCTCTCTCTGGACAGACTGAGCTGTATATCTCTCTCTGGACAGACTGAGCTGTATATCTCTCTGGACAGACTGAGCTGTATATCTCTCTAGACAGACTGAGCTGTATATCTCTCTCTAGACAGACTGAGCTGTATATCTCTCTAGACAGACTGAGCTGTATATCTCTCTCTCTGACAGATTCCTGTTCAATCCTTCAAATACATCAAATAACATTCTGATTCATTTGGTCCTTTTTGTGTGAGTCCCATTTCGCTGTACTTCTGTGGGTAAATCTTATAACAGGTTCACATTGTAACGTGTGATGCTGCATTGTGTATTGACATCTGATGCTTTATTCAGTAGTAGAAAGCAATGAGTATTTAATTCACAGTACAGACAGTAGTTTCACACACTAACAGAGACTAACAGAGTGTCTGGCAGGTTAGAGCCTGGGGTTAGGGGTCAGGGGTTAGAGGTTAGGGGTTAGAGTTTAGAGCCTGGGTTTAGGGGTCAGGGGTTAGAGGTTAGGGGTTAGAGCCTGGGTTTAGGGGTTAGGGGTTAGAGCCTGGGTTTAGGGGTCAGGGGTTAGAGGCTGGGTTTAGGGGTCAGGGGTTAGAGGTTAGGGAT
This sequence comes from Salmo trutta, assembly GCF_901001165.1. Taxonomy (NCBI): domain Eukaryota; kingdom Metazoa; phylum Chordata; class Actinopteri; order Salmoniformes; family Salmonidae; genus Salmo; species Salmo trutta. Next base: position 403,168 of record NW_021823237.1, read on the forward strand.
TAGAGGTTAGAGGCTGGGTTTAGGGGTTGGGGGTTAGGGGTTAGAGGTCAGGGTCTGGCAGTAACAGGTGATAGCAGCAGCTAGAGAGTAGTCAAGGTCTGTGATGCTGCAAAGCGTTTCAATGAGACTCCTTCATCGCCAACCAATCAGGTCCTCAGCCTGCTGCGTCTGTCTGCGTGGGGGGAGGGGCCAAAGACTGTCCAGTTAAAGGCCGTCTGTCAGACCAATCACCTCAAGGCTTCAGCCTCCATGAACAATCACAGGGATCACAGCAATAAGAACATCACGTGTTATAACAGACGTTACAAGGTGTTATAACAGTGTTATAGAAGTATGAGATGTTACAATGTGTTATAACAGTGTTATAGAAGTATGAGATGTTACAATGTGTTATAACAGATGTCACAATGTGTTAACAGTGTTATAGAAGTATGAGATGTTACAATGTGTTATAACAGACGTTACAAGGTGTTATAACAGTGTTATAGAAGTATGAGACGTTACAAGGTGTTATAACAGTGTTATAGATGTATGAGGACCATGTATATAATATAGGATCATGTTAACAGACTGCTCTACCTGAGAAAACCTTTTCCACACGGACACTTCACTGTCCCATGTCATGGTCACATCCTACCACAGACATGTTAACAGACAGACAGACAGGGGATTCAGAACCACAGACATGTTAACAGACAGACAGACAGGGGATTCAGAACCACAGACATGTTAACAGACAGACAGGGGATTCAGAACCACAGACATGTTAACAGACAGACAGACAGGGGATTCAGATCCACAGACATGTTAACAGACAGACAGGGGATTCAGATCCACAGACATGTTAACAGACAGACAGACAGACAGGGGATTCAGAACCACAGACATGTTAACAGACAGACAGGGGATTCAGAACCACAGACATGTTAACAGACAGACAGGGGATTCAGAACCACAGACAGACAGGGGATTCAGATCCACAGACATGTAGACAGACAGGGGATTCAGAACCACAGACAGACAGGGGATTCAGATCCACAGACATGTTAACAGACAGACAGGGGATTCAGAACCACAGACATGTTAACAGACAGACAGACAGGGGATTCAGAACCACAGACATGTTAACAGACAGACAGGGGATTCAGAGCCACAGACATGTTAACAGACAGACAGGGGATTCAGAACCACAGACATGTTAACAGACAGACAGACGGGATTCAGAGCCACAGACATGTTAGCAGACAGACAGGGGATTCAGAACCACAGACATGCTAACAGACAGACAGGGGATTCAGAACCACAGACATGTTAACAGACAGACGGGATTCAGAACCACAGACATGTTAACAGACAGACAGGGGATTCAGAACCACAGACATGTTAACAGACAGACAGGGGATTCAGAACCACAGACATGTTAGACAGACAGGGGATTCAGAACCACAGACATGTTAACAGACAGACGGGGGATTCAGAACCACAGACATGTTAACAGACAGACAGGGGATTCAGAACCACAGACATGTTAACAGACAGACAGGGGATTCAGAACCACAGACATGTTAACAGACAGACAGGGGATTCAGAACCACAGACATGTTAACAGACAGACAGGGGATTCAGAACCACAGACATGTTAGGGGATTCAGAACCACAGACATGTTAGCAGACAGACAGGGGATTCAGAACCACAGACATGCTAACAGACAGACAGGGGATTCAGAACCACAGACATGTTAACAGACAGACAGGGGATTCAGAACCACAGACAGACATGGGATTCAGAACCACAGACATGTTAACAGACAGACAGGGGATTCAGAACCACAGACATGTTAACAGACAGACAGGGGATTCAGAACCACAGACATGTTAACAGACAGACGGGGGATTCAGAACCACAGACATGTTAACAGACAGACAGGGGATTCAGAACCACAGACATGTTAACAGACAGACAGGGATTCAGAACCACAGACATGTTAACAGACAGACAGACGGGATTCAGAACCACAGACAGACAGGGGATTCAGAACCACAGACATGTTAACAGACAGACAGGGGATTCAGAACCACAGACATGTTAACAGACAGACAGGGGATTCAGAACCACAGACATGTTAACAGACAGACAGGGGATTCAGAACCACAGACATGTTAACAGACAGACAGGGGATTCAGAACCACAGACATGTTAACAGACAGACAGGGGATTCAGATCCACAGACATGTTAACAGACAGACAGACGGGATTCAGAACCACAGACAGACAGGGGATTCAGAACCACAGACAGACAGGGGATTCAGAACCACAGACAGACAGGGGATTCAGAACCACAGACATGTTAACAGACAGACAGACGGGATTCAGAACCACAGACATGTTAACAGACAGACAGGGGATTCAGAACCACAGACATGTTAACAGACAGACAGGGGATTCAGAACCACAGACATGTTAACAGACAGACAGGGGATTCAGATCCATATATGTGGAATCCAGCGTCTGATCCAACACAATGTGATCCCTCTCTCTCTCTCTCTCTCTCTCTCTGTCTCGCTCTCTCTCTCTCTCTGTCGCTCTCTCTCTCGGAGGGTTGGCACTGATTGGTAGTTAAACTCTGTCTCCCTCCAATCAGACGAAGGTATTGGGAGGGATGGCTCTGATTGGTAGTTAAACCCTGTCTCCCTCCAATCAGACGAAGGTATTGGGAGGATTGGCACTGATTGGCCAGGCCAGCTTCTTCTCCTTGGCCTCGCGGTCAAACGTGTCGTAGACCGAGTCTTTGGCGAGCGTCGTCTTGGTCGCCGCGGGGACGTCGACCACGCCCACGTAGTTGTTCTTGGCCATGCGGGAGCTGGCGGTGATGGTGTAGGCGTTGCTACGGTAACACTTCATAGAGGACGTGCAGAAGGTCTCCCTCGTGCCGCGTCTGAAGTTAGCGTTGTAGACGGAGTAGAGCGACGGTTTAGAGGCGGCGGAGCTAAACGCCACCCACATCACGCAGCAGAAGACCAGAGCCCCTTGTCTGCTGGGGCCCGGGGCCTCACTAGGGTGCCACAGCTGGACCACGTAGAAGGGAGTCCAGGTGAGGAGAAACACAACGTTCAACATGAGAAACATCTTGATGGTCTTCACTTTAGTCCTTGGGACGATGTTCATGGTTCTCCTGACCGTGTGTCCGTCTGCGCCGATCCTCCAGATGTAACGGACGACACGCTGGTAGAACCACACGATGAGGACAGCTGGGATCAGGAAACCCAGGAGCAGGTGGGCGGAACCGTACGCCACACCGTCCCAGCTTCCCGCCGGCAAGAAGAAGTCACAGTGCACGCCCCCGTCCGTCGCCGCCGCCTCCGAGCCGTAGAAGAAAAAGCAAGGAGAGACGAAAGCGGCGTCCAACAACCAGGAAGCAAAGATCATCCGTTTCGCTTTCTCCCTGGACACCTTGAAGCTCAGTGGGTACACGATGGTGTAGAAACGGTCCACACAGATAGACAGCAGAACATACACCTGGACACCAGGACACAGGTGCTGCAGGTAACGGACAACCTTACAGGCGGCAGCGCTGAGAGGCCAGCTTCCGCAGGTCACCTGGAGGAGGACGAAGGGAGCGCAGCCCAGGGACAACAACAGGTCAGCACAGGCCATGGACACCACAAAGTAGTTAGTAGTGGACTGACTTCTTCTGCTACGGTGGATCACCACACACACTAGAACATTACCCAGGATGGAGATCAGCCACAGGAGACTGAACACAAGCCCCAGAACAGCCACCTCCGCTGGGGTGAGTTCATACGACACCTGGGTGGTGTTCTGGAGGACGGAGGAGGAGGAGGAGGAGGAGGAGGAGGAAGAGAGGGCATCGTGGTTACAGAGGAAAGGTGTGGCTGAGCTGGTGTTGCTCCTGTCTGAGAGGTTAAAGGTCATGGGGAGGGTAAAGGAGGGGGAGAGGAGGGACAGGAGGGAGGGCTTGATGCTGTCTGTTGATTGGGAGTAGACCATGCCGCTACCGGGGACGGCACCGTAGGAGAGCTGCGGAGACGGCACCACAGGAGAGCTGCGGAGACAGCACCTCAGGACAGCTGCGGAGACAGCACCGCAGGAGAGCTGCGAAGACAGCACCTCATTAGAGCTGCGGAGACGGCACCACTAGACAGCTGCAGAGACGGCACCACAGGAGAGCTGCGGAGACGGCACCACAGGAGAGCTGCGGAGACAGCACCACAGGAGAGCTGCGGAGACGGCACCACGGGAGAGCTGCAGAGACGGCACCACGGGAGAGCTGCGGAGACGGCACCACGGGAGAGCTGCAGAGACGGCACCACGGGAGAGCTGCGGAGACAAACACACAAAATAGATGGGTAAAAAAAAAAATTAAAAGTGTCACGTTCTGACCAGTAATAGGGGTTATTTGTTATTGTAGTTTGGTCAGGACGTGGCAGAAGGCTATTTGTTTTATGTGGTTCAGGGTGATGGTTTATTTAGTAGGGCGTTTGATTTATTATTTCTGGGTTTTTGGGTAATGTTCTATGTTTGTATTTCTATGTGGTCTTTTGTATTTCTATGTCTGGTTTATTGGGGTTTGGACTCTCAATTGGAGGCAGGTGTTTTCTCGTTGCCTCTGATTGGGAGTCCTATATATGTGTATGTGTTTGGTTTAGTGTTTGTGGGAGATTGTTTCTTGTTTTGCGTGTGTGAGCATGACAAGACTGTATTTTCGTCGTTCATCATTGTTGTTATTTTTGTTGTATATGTGTTTGTTTGGTTTTCCTTCTTTCGCCTATTTAAAGAAGCTGAGTGTACAACCCGCTGCGTTTTGGTTTCCCGACGACAACCGTTACACAAAGCCGACGTTGAATATCCCTTTGAGCATGGTGACGTTATTAAATTACACGTCGGATGGTGTATCAACACTCAGACTACAAAATAAATAATTATATTGTTTTATTGTCACATATAAACGGAAAGGTGGAGTGAAATGTGTTGTTTTTACAAGGTCGGCCATCGGAGGACGACGCTCCTCTGTCGTCACGCCCTGGCCATAGAGAGGGTTTTTATTCTCTAGTTTGGTTAAGGCAGGGTGTGACGAGGGTGGGCATTCTATGTTCCTTTTTTTCTAATGTTTTGGCATTTCTTTGTTTTTTGGGCCGAGTATGGTTCTCAATCAGGGACAGCTGTCTATCGTTGTCTCTGATTGAGAGCCATACTTAGGCAGCACTTTTTCCCCCCACAGGGTTGTTGTGGGGAAGTTAATTTCTGTTTAGTTCTAGTTCACCTGACAGAACTGTTTTTGCAGTCGTTTTTGTTTTATTTGTAAAGTGTTCATTTTTTCCAAATTAAAAATACAAAGATGAACAAATTCACACGCTGCACCTGGTCTACTCCTTTCGACGGCCGTTACATCCTGGAGCAAATTAGGGTGAAGTGCCTTGCTCAAGGGCACAGCGACAGATACAGGCGTCCTTCCGAACTCGAGAAACCGCTCAGGGAATTTCATCATGAGGCCAATGGTGACTTTAAAAACAGAGTTTTAATGGTTGTGATAGGAGAGAACTGAGGATGGATCAACAACATTGTAGTTACTCCACAATACTAACCTAAACGACAGAGGGAAAAGGAAGTCTGTACAGAATAATAAATATTCTAAAAACATGCTTCCTGTTTACAACAAGATACTAAAGTAAAACTGAAAAAATGTTTGTCAAAGAAATTAACTTTATGTCCTGGATACAAAGCGTTATGTTGGGGGCGAATCCACCACATCACTGAGTACCAGTCTTCATATTGTCTAGCATGGTGGTGGCTGCATCATGTTATGGGTATTCCTATCATTGGCAAGGACAAGGGAGTTTATGTTTAAGGATAAAATGAAACGGAATAGAGCTAAGCACAGGTAAACTCTTAGAGGAAAACCTGGTTCAGTCTGCTTTCCAACAGACACTAGAGGACGAATTCACCTTTCAGCAGGACAATAACCTAAAACACAAGGCCACATCTACACTGGGAGATGAATTCACCTTTCAGCAGGACAATAACCTAAAACACAATGTCACGACTTCTACCGAAGTCGATATCCCCTCCTTGTTCGGGGCGGCGCTCGGCGGTCGACGTCACCGGTCTTCTAGCCATCATTGATCCATTTTCCATTTGTTTTGTCTTGTCTCCTCCTACACACCTGGTTCCAATCCCATTCATTACATGCTGTGTATTTAACCCTCTGTTTCCCCTCAGGTCCTTGTCGGAGATTGTTTGTGGTTATTGTGTTCGTGTGTTTTGTATCGGTGCGCGACGGGTTATTATACCCATGTTATTTTACCCGGGTTATTTTACCCGGGTTATTTTACCCATGTTATTTTACCCATGTTATTTTTTTATGTATGTTGTTTTTTTTGGAGTTTGTTTTATAATATTAAAAAACTCCAGTGATACCAAGTTGGTTTCTCCTGCGCCTGACTTCCCTGCCACCTACAGACACGACGATGACAATCACAAGGACAAATCTACACTGGAGTTACTTACCAAGAAGACAGCGAATGTTCCTGAGCGGCCGAGTTTACAGGTTTGTTAAATTTATTTATTTCACCTTTATTTAACCAGGTTAGGCTAGTTGAGAACAAGTTCTCATTTACAACTGCGACCTGGCCAAGATAAAGCGTAGCAATTCGACAACATACAACAACACAGAGTTACACATGGAATAAAACAAAACATACAGTCAATAATACAGTAGAAAAATAAGTCTATGTACAATGTGAGCAAATGAGGTGAGATAAGGGAGGTAAAGGCAATTAAGTCCATGGTGGCGAAGTAATTACGTTTTTAAGTTTTGACTTAAATCTAGTTGATAATCTACGGCAAGACTTGAAAATGGCCGTCTAGCAATGATCAACAACCAACTTGACAGAGCTTGAAGAATTTTTAAAAAGAATAATGTGCAAAATATTATACAATCCAGGTGTGCAAAGCTTTTAGAGACTCAGAAAGACTCCCAGCTGTAATCACTGCCCAAGACGATTCTAACATGTATTGACTCAGGGGTGTTGAATACTTATGTAGATTTCAAAACATTTGCAAATATTTCTAAAAACATCTTTCACTTGGTCATTATTGTGTGTAGATGAGTGAGAGAAAAAACATCTACTGAATCCATTTTGAATTTAGGCGGAAACAACAAAATGGGGAATAAGTCAAGGGGTCTGAATACTTTCTGAAGGCACCGCAACTCATCTTCTGAGGTTTACAGATGATATTCTAACCTGAGGAGAGATCAGACCTGAGGAGAGATCAGACCTGAGGAGAGATCAGTCCTGAGGAGAGATCAGACCTGAGGAGAGATCAGACCTGAGGAGAGATCAGTCCTGAGGAGAGATCAGACCTGAGGAGAGATCAGTCCTATTCTAACCTGAGGAGAGATCAGACCTGAGGAGAGATCAGACCTATTCTAACCTGAGGAGAGATCAGACCTGAGGAGAGATCAGACCTATTCTAACCTGAGGAGAGATCAGACCTGAGGAGAGATCAGACCTGAGGAGAGATCAGTCCTATTCTAACCTGAGGAGAGATCAGACCTGAGGAGAGATCAGTCCTATTCTAACCTGAGGAGAGATCAGTCCTGAGGAGAGATCAGACCTGAGGAGAGATCAGACCTGAGGAGAGATCAGTCCTGAGGAGAGATCAGTCCTGAGGAGAGATCAGTCCTATTCTAACCTGAGGAGAGATCAGACCTGAGGAGAGATCAGTCCTGAGGAGAGATCAGTCCTGAGGAGAGATCAGACCTGAGGAGAGATCAGTCCTATTCTAACCTGAGGAGAGATCAGTCCTATTCTAACCTGAGGAGAGATCAGACCTGAGGAGAGATCAGACCTGAGGAGAGATCAGACCTGAGGAGAGATCAGTCCTGAGGAGAGATCAGACCTGAGGAGAGATCAGTCCTATTCTAACCTGAGCAGAGATCAGTCCTGAGGAGAGATCAGTCCTATTCTAACCTGAGGAGAGATCAGTCCTGAGGAGAGATCAGTCCTCTTCTAACCTGAGGAGAAATCAGACCTGAGGAGAGATCAGTCCTGAAGAGAGATCAGACCTGAGGAGAGATCAGTCCTATTCTAACCTGAGGAGAGATCAGACCCGAGGAGAGATCAGACCTGAGGAGAGATCAGTCCTATTCTAACCCGAGGAGAGATCAGACCTGAGGAGAGATCAGTCCTGAGGAGAGATCAGACCTGAGGAGAGATCAGACCTGAGGAGAGATCAGTCCTGAGGAGAGATCAGACCTGAGGAGAGATCAGTCCTGAGGAGAGATCAGACCTGAGGAGAGATCAGACCTATTCTAACCTGAGGAGAGATCAGACCTGAGGAGAGATCAGACGTATTCTAACCTGAGGAGAGATCAGACCTGAGGAGAGATCAGACCTGAGGAGAGATCAGTCCTATTCTAACCTGAGGAGAGATCAGACCTGAGGAGAGATCAGACCTGAGGAGAGATCAGACCTGAACTGATCTGAGCACATCTGTGAGATGCCCGTCCGTCCGTCCGTCCGTCCGTCCGTCCGTCCGTCCGTCCGTCCTTGGAAAGATCATCAATGTGTTTGTACACAGAGGAAACTGAATCAGCAAGGCCAGCTCCCCATATTGCATAATGGTGATGGGGAACATAGTCATTATAGACAAGGCCTCGGGAAGGACAGCTGTCCCTGGGCCCTATGAGGGGCTCTGGCTCTCTGGGCCCTATGAGGGGCGCTGGCTCTCTGTGGCCCTGGGCCCTATGAGGGGCTCTGGCTCTCTGTGGCCCTGGGCCCTATGAGGGGCGCTGGCTCTCTGTGTCCCTGGGCCCTATGAGGGGCGCTGGCTCTCTGGGCCCTATGAGGGGCTCTGGCTCTCTGTGTCCCTGGGCCCTATGAGGGGCGCTGGCTCTCTGTGGCCCTGGGCCCTATGAGGGGCTCTGGCTCTCTGTGGCCCTGGGCCCTATGAGGGGCGCTGGCTCTCTGTGTCCCTGGGCCCTATGAGGGGCGCTGGCTCTCTGGGCCCTATGAGGGGCTCTGGCTCTCTGTGTCCCTGGGCCCTATGAGGGGCGCTGGCTCTCTGTGTCCCTGGGCCCTATGAGGGGCTCTGGCTCTCTGTGTCCCTGGGCCCTATGAGGGGCGCTGGCTCTCTGTGTCCCTGGGCCCTATGAGGGGCGCTGGCTCTCTGTGTCCCTGGGCCCTATGAGGGGCGCTGGCTCTCTGTGTCCCTGGGCCCTATGAGGGGCGCTGGCTCTCTGTGTCCCTGGGCCCTATGAGGGGCGCTGGCTCTCTGTGTCCCTGGGCCCTATGAGGGGCGCTGGCACTCAGTGGCCAAACAAGCTCTTTATCTCACGGTGAGAGGCTCGAGGTCACCCACTCAGTGTCCCTGGGCTCTAACATCTCTCTCTTTGTTCCCTGACAAAGAGGGGCTGTGTTGATGAGATGTCTTAATGGGTGATGTCTGTATTCTAATACATCTCTATCTCTCTGTGTGTTAATAACATCTCTGTCTCTGTGTGCGTTAATAACATCTCTGTCTCTGTGTGTTAATAACATCTCTGTCTCTGTGTGTTATTAATAACATCTCTATCTCTCTGTGTGTTAATAACATCTCTGTCTCTGTGTGTTAATATCATCTCTGTCTCTGTGTTAATAACATCTCTGTCTCTGTGTGTTAATAACATCTCTGTCTCTCTGTGTGTTAATAACATCTCTATCTCTGTGTGTTAATAACATCTCTATCTCTGTGTGTTAATAACATCTCTGTCTCTGTGTGTTAATAACATCTCTGTCTCTGTGTGTTAATAACATCTCTGTCTCTGTGTGTTAATAACATCTCTGTCTCTGTGTGTTAATAACATCTCTGTCTCTGTGTGTTAATAACATCTCTGTCTCTCTGTGTGTTAATAACATCTCTGTCTCTGTGTGTTAATAACATCTCTGTGTGTTAATAACATCACTGGGTGAAAATGGATGTTGAAGTCTTCTTTACAGATTTCCTGCTGAAGCGTTTTATGTTTCTAGAAACCGATTTGGTTGTTGGACGACGGCATTGACCCGACATCGAGACGCAGTATAATGTCACTATAGGCAACGTGGCGAAACTGGCGGCCATTTCTCCCACGTCTCATTTCCAGTGAAACTCCACGCCAGAGAAATGTACAAAAAAAGTATCTCTGACCTCACTCAGCTAATCGCTGATATTAGGAGGAAGTCACAGATCTAGCTAGAAGATTTCTGTGGCAGACTGACGACTCTAGAATTTTTGACTGCAACCGGGTAAAGATTTAAAACCACTAGAGATTGAAGAGTGAGACTCCTCCTGAACTGTCTCTAACAACAGGAGGTCCTTTCCGAAGTATAACAAAGCCTTAACAAAACCTACTGTATTTAACAACACCCACTCCAAGATCTGAGTCTGATAGTCAATCAACAACCACTACTTCCTGTTAAGGGTTTATATAGTCTCAGTAGAATATCAACTACTTCCTGTTAATGGTTTATATAGTCTCAGTAGAACATCAACTACTTCCTGTTAATGGTTTATATAGTCTCAGTAGAATATCAACTACTTCCTGTTTATGGTTTATATAGTCTCAGTAGAATATCAACTACTTCCTGTTAATGGTTTATATAGTCTCAGTTGAATATCAACTACTTCCTGTTAATGGTTTATATAGTCTCAGTAGAATATCAACTACTTCCTGTTAATGGTTTATATAGTCTCAGTAGAACATCAACTACTTCCTGTTAATGGTTTATATAGTCTCAGTAGAATATCAACTACTTCCTGTTAAGGGTTTATATAGTCTCAGTAGAATACCAATTACTTCCTGTTAAGGGTTTATATAGTCTCAGTAGAATATCAACTACTTCCTGTTAAGGGTTTATATAGTCTCAGTAGAATATCAACTACTTCCTGTTAATGGTTTATATAGTCTCAGTAGAACATCAACTACTTCCTGTTAATGGTGTATATAGTCTCAGTAGAGCATCAACTACTTCCTGTTAATGGTTTATATAGTCTCAGTAGAACATCAAGTACTTCCTGTTAATGGTTTATATAGTCTCAGTAGAACATCAACTACTTCCTGTTAATGGTGTATATAGTCTCAGTAGAATATCAACTACTTCCTGTTAAGGGTTTATATAGTCTCAGTAGAATACCAATTACTTCCTGTTAAGGGTTTATATAGTCTCAGTAGAATATCAACTACTTCCTGTTAAGGGTTTATATAGTCTCAGTAGAATATCAACTACTTCCTGTTAAGGGTTTATATAGTCTCAGTAGAATATCAACTACTTCCTGTTAATGGTTTATATAGTCTCAGTAGAACATCAACTACTTCCTGTTAATGGTTTATATAGTCTCAGTAGAACATCAACTACTTCCTGTTAATGGTTTATATAGTCTCAGTAGAACATCAACTACTTCCTGTTAATGGTTTATATAGTCTCAGTAGAGCATCAACTACTTCCTGTTAATGGTGTATATAGTCTCAGTAGAACATCAACTACTTCCTGTTAATGGTTTATATAGTCTCAGTAGAACATCAACTACTTCCTGTTAATGGTTTATATAGTCTCAGTAGAATATCAACTACTTCCTGTTAAGGGTTTATATAGTCTCAGTAGAACATCAACTACTTCCTGTTAATGGTTTATGTGGTCTCAGTAGAACATCAACTACTTCCTGTTAATGGTTTATATAGTCTCAGTAGAACATCAACTACTTCCTGTTAATGGTGTATATAGTCTCAGTAGAACATCAACCTGCCCTGAGGAGCAGAAACGGCTGAAGAGACAAACCTGTTCATTAGTCACTCCGAGGGACGAAGCTGAGCCCAACCACACCAGGGGACAGCAGGGCACACGGAGGCAATAAGCAGGAGTCTGTGGGGTCCTGAGTCTCTCTAGAGATAATCATTAAGGTTCTGCGGAGGCTGGGGTCCTCTAGGAGACGGGGTAATGTGGAGGCTGAGGAACTCTAGGAGAGGGGATTATGGGTGGAGGCTGAGGTACTCTAGGAGAGGGGGATTATGGGTGGAGGCTGAGGTACTCTAGGAGAGGGGATTATGGGTGGAGGCTGAGGTACTCTAGGGGAGGGGCATGTGTGGAGGCTGAGGTACTCTAGGAGAGGGGGATTATGGGTGGAGGCTGAGGTACTCTAGGAGAGGGGATTATGGGTGGAGGCTGAGGTACTCTAGGAGAGGGGGTAATGTGGAGGTTGAGGTACTCTACGAGAGGGGGATTATGGGTGGAGGCTGAGGTACTCTAGGAGAGGGGGATTATGGGTGGAGGCTGAGGTACTCTAGGAGAGGGGATTATGGGTGGAGGCTGAGGTACTCTAGGGGAGGGGAATTATGGGTGGAGGCTGAGGTACTCTAGGGGAGGGGATTATGGGTGGAGTCTGAGGTACTCTAGGAGAGGGGATTATGGGTGGATTGAGGTACTCTACGAGAGGGGGATTATGGGTGGAGGCTGAGGTACTTTAGGGGAAGGGATTATGGGTGGAGGCTGAGGTACTCTAGGGGAGGGGATTATGGGTGGAGGCTGAGGTACTCTAGGAGAGGGGATTATGGGTGGAGGCTGAGGTACTCTAGGGGAGGGGGATTATGGGTGGAGGCTGAGGTACTCTAGGGGAGGGGGTAATGTGGAGGCTGAGGTACTCTAGGAGAGGGGATTATGGGTGGAGGCTGAGGTACTCTAGGGGAGGGGATTATGGGTGGAGGCTGAGGTGCTCCAGGAGAGGGGGATTATGGGTGGAGGCTGAGGTACTCTAGGAGAGGGGATTATGGGTGGAGGCTGAGGTACTCTAGGAGAGGGGGATTATGGGTGGAGACTGAGGTACTCTACGAGAGGGGGATTATGGGTGGAGGCTGAGGTACTCTAGGAGAGGGGGATTATGGGTGGAGGCTGAGGTACTCTAGGGGAGGGGAATTATGGGTGGAGGCTGAGGTACTCTAGGGGAGGGGGTAATGTGGAGGCTGAGGTACTCTAGGAGAGGGGATTATGGGTGGAGGCTGAGGTACTCTAGGGGAGGGGATTATGGGTGGAGGCTGAGGTGCTCCAGGAGAGGGGGATTATGGGTGGAGGCTGAGGTACTCTAGGAGAGGGGATTATGGGTGGAGGCTGAGGTACTCTAGGAGAGGGGGATTATGGGTGGAGGCTGAGGTACTCTAGGAGAGGGGATTATGGGTGGAGGCTGAGGTACTCTAGGGGAGGGGGATTATGGGTGGAGGCTGAGGTACTCTAGGGGAGGGGATTATGGGTGGAGGCTGAGGTGCTCCAGGAGAGGGGGATTATGGGTGGAGGCTGAGGTACTCTAGGAGAGGGGATTATGGGTGGAGGCTGAGGTACTCTAGGGGAGGGGCATGTGTGGAGGCTGAGGTACTCTAGGAGAGGGGGATTATGGGTGGAGGCTGAGGTACTCTAGGGGAGGGGGATTATGGGTGGAGGCTGAGGTACTCTAGGGGAGGGGGTAATGTGGAGGCTGAGGTACTCTAGGAAAGGGGATTATGGGTGGAGGCTGAGGTACTCTAGGGGAGGGGATTATGGGTGGAGGCTGAGGTGCTCCAGGAGAGGGGGATTATGGGTGGAGGCTGAGGTACTCTAGGAGAGGGGGATTATGGGTGGAGGCTGAGGTACTCTAGGAGAGGGGATTATGGGTGGAGGCTGAGGTACTCTAGGAGAGGGGGATTATGTGTGGAGGCTGAGGTACTCTAGGGGAGGGGATTATGGGTGGAGGCTGAGGTACTCTAGGAGAGGGGATTATGGGTGGAGGCTGAGGTACTCTAGGAGAGGGGGATTATGGGTGGAGGCTGAGGTACTCTAGGAGAGGGGGATTATGGGTGGAGGCTGAGGTATTCTAGGAGAGGGGTTATGGGTGGATTGAGGTACTCTACGAGAGGGGGATTATGGGTGGAGGCTGAGGTACTTTAGGGGAAGGGATTATGGGTGGAGGCTGAGGTACTCTAGGGGAGGGGATTATGGGTGGAGGCTGAGGTACTCTAGGAGAGGGGAATATGGGTGGAGTCTGAGGTACTCTAGGAGAGGGGGTTATGGGTGGAGGCTGAGGTACTCTAGGAGAGGGGTTTATGGGTGGAGGCTGAGGTACTCTAGGGGAGGGGATTATGGGTGGAGGCTGAGGTACTCTAGGAGAGGGGATTATGGGTGGAGGCTGGGGTACTCTAGGGGAGGAGATTATGGGTGGAGGCTGAGGTACTCAAGGGGAGGGGATTATGTGGAGACTGAGGTACTCTAGGAGAGGGGATTATGTGTGGAGGCTGAGGTATAGTCCCAACATCGGGACAGGATGTGGTTGTGAAAGGTTGAGGTAGGTTATATCCAGCCCAGACCAGGGGACAGGTTGAGGTAGGTTATACCCAGCCCAGACCAGGGGACAGGTTGAGGTAGGTTATATTCTAGCCCAGACCCAGGGGACAGGTTGAGGTAGGTTATATTCTAGCCCAGACCCAGGGGACAGGTTGAGGTAGCTTATATCCAGCCCAGGGGACAGGTTGAGGTAGGTTATATCCAGCCCAGACCCAGGGGACAGGTTGAGGTAGGTTATACCCAGCCCAGACCAGGGGACAGGTTGAGGTAGGTTATATCCAGCCCAGACCCAGGGGACAGGTTGAGGTAGGTTATATTCTAGCCCAGACCCAGGGGACAGGTTGAGGTAGGTTATATTCTAGCCCAGACCCAGGGGACAGGTTGAGGTAGGTTATATCCAGTCCAGGGGACAGGTTGAGGTAGGTTATATCCAGCCCAGACCAGTGGACAGGTTGAGGTAGGTTATACCCAGCCCAGACCCAGGGGACAGGTTGAGGTAGGTTATATCCAGCCCAGACCCAGGGGACAGGTTGAGGTAGGTTATATCCAGCCCAGGGGACAGGTTGAGGTAGGTTATATCCAGCCCAGACCAGGGGACAGGTTGAGGTAGGTTATATTCTAGCCCAGACCCAGGGGACAGGTTGGGGTAGGTTATATCCAGCCCAGACCAGGGGACACGTTGAGGTAGGTTATATTCTAGCCCAGACCCAGGGGACAGGTTGAGGTAGGTTATATCCAGCCCAGGGGACAGGTTGAGGTAGGTTATATCCAGCCCAGGGGACAGGTTGAGGTAGGTTATACCCAGCCCAGGGGACAGGTTGAGGTAGGTTATATCCAGCCCAGGAGACAGGTTGGGGTAGGTTATATGCAGGCCAGGGGACAGGTTGGGGTAGGTTATATCCAGCCGAGGGGACAGGTTGAGGTAGGTTATATCCAGCCCAGGGGACAGGTTGAGGTAGGTTATATCCAGCCGAGGGGACAGGTTGAGGTAGGTTATACCCAGCCCAGGGGACAGCAGCAGTAGCAGCTTATCACATATCTCATGTTTACTCTAGTGGCTCTCCTCTCTCTACCTCCATACCCTCTATTCCCTTGGCAACCATCGCCTGATTCAGCCCTGACATCCATACAGCACAGCCTGATGGGAGAGAAGCCTGAACCTCAACCAGCCAGCTGCTGCTGCTGCTGAAATATATACAGTTTACAGTGTTTCTGGGCTGGAGAGAGAGGATCACCATGACACCACAACACCACGACAACACAACACCATGACAACACGACACTGTATCAACACAACACCATGATAACACGATACAGTATCAACACAACACCATGACAGACCAGTGTCAACACCACAACACCACAACAACACAATACAGTATCAACACAACACCATGACAACACGATACAGTATCAACACAACACCGTGACAGACCAGTGTCAACACCACAACACCACAACACCACAACACCGTGACAGACCAGTGTCAACACCGTGACAGACCAGTGTCAACAACACAACACCACCACAACACCGTGACAGACCAGTGTCAACACCACAACACCACGGACCGAACACTGACTCAATACATCTCACACGGTCCTGACTCAGACGGACCGAACACTGACTCAATACATCTCACACGGTCCTGGCTCAGACGGACCGAACACTGACTCAATACATCTCACACGGTCCTGGTCCTGGCTCACACGGTCCTGGCTCAGACGGTCCTGGCTCAGACGGACCGAACACTGACTCAATACATCTCACACGGTCCTGGCTCAGACGGACCGAACACTGACTCAATACATCTCACACGGTCCTGGCTCAGACGGACCGAACACTGACTCAATACATCTCACACGGTCCTGGTCCTGGCTCAGACGGACCGAACACTGACTCAATACATCTCACACGGTCCTGGCTCAGACGGACCGAACACTGACTCAATACATCTCACACGGTCCTGGCTCAGACGGACCGAACACTGACTCAATACATCTCACACGGTCCTGGCTCAGACGGACCGAACACTGACTCAATACATCTCACACGGTAATGGCTCAGACGGACCGAACACTGACTCAATACATCTCACACGGTCCTGGCTCAGACGGACCGAACACTGACTCAATACATCTCACACGGTCCTGGCTCAGACGGACCGAACACTGACTCAATACATCTCACACGGTCCTGGCTCAGACGGACCGAACACTGACTCAATACATCTCACACGGTCCTGGCTCAGACGGACCGAACACTGACTCAATACATCTCACACGGTCCTGGCTCAGACGGACCGAACACTGACTCAATACATCTCACACGGTCCTGGTCCTGGCTCACACGGTCCTGGCTCAGACGGTCCTGGCTCAGACGGACCGAACACTGACTCAATACATCTCACACGGTCCTGGCTCAGACGGACCGAACACTGACTCAATACATCTCACACGGTCCTGGCTCAGACGGACCGAACACTGACTCAATACATCTCACACGGTCCTGGTCCTGGCTCAGACGGACCGAACACTGACTCAATACATCTCACACGGTCCTGGCTCAGACGGACCGAACACTGACTCAATACATCTCACACGGTCCTGGCTCAGACGGTCCGAACACTGACTCAATACATCTCACACGGTCCTGGCTCAGACGGACCACACACTGACTCAATACATCTCACACGGTCCTGGTTCAGACGGACCAAACACTGACTCAATACATCTCACACGGTCCTGGCTCAGACGGACCACACACTGACTCAATACATCTCACACGGTCCTGGTTCAGACGGACCAAACACTGACTCAATACATCTCACACGGTCCTGGCTCAGACGGACCACACACTGACTCAATACATCTCACACGGTCCTGGTCCTGGCTCAGACGGACCGAACACTGACTCAATACATCTCACACGGTCCTGGCTCAGATGGACCGAACACTGACTCAATACATCTCACACGGTCCTGGCTCAGACGGACCGAACACTGACTCAATACATCTCACACGGTCCTGGCTCAGACGGTCCGAACACTGACTCAATACATCTCACACGGTCCTGGTCCTGGCTCAGACGGACCGAACACTGACTCAATACATCTCACACGGTCCTGGCTCAGACGGACCGAACACTGACTCAATACATCTCACACGGTCCTGGCTCAGACAGACCGAACACTGACTCAATACATCTCACACGGTCCTGGCTCAGACGGACCGAACACTGACTCAATACATCTCACACGGTCCTGGCTCAGACGGACCGCACACTGACTCAATACATCTCATTACTTATACATTCATCTTCTGCACATCTACCATTCCAGTGTTTAATTGCTATATTGTATTTACTTCGCCACCATGGCCTATTTATTGCCTTTACCTCCCTTATCTCACCTCATTTGCTCACATTGTATATAGACTTATTTTTCTACTGTATTATTGACTGTATGTTTGTTTTATTCCATGTGTAACTCTGTGTTGTTGTATGTTGTCGAATTGCTTTGCTTTATCTTGGCCAGGTCACAGTTGTAAATGAGAACTTGTTCTCAACTAGCCTACCTGGTTAAATAAAGGACTTGTTCTCAACTAGCCTACCTGGTTAAATAAAGGACTTGTTCTCTACTAGCCTACCTGGTTAAATAAAGGACTTCTCTACTAGCCACCTGGTTAAATAAAGGTGAAATAAAAATAAAATACATTTTTTTGTGATGGACACATTAAATGTAAACAAGGACAAACGTTTAGGCAAAAAATGTTAAACCCCCATTCTGAATATCCCTAATTGAACAACGGCCTAATTATTATCAGCTTGGTTTGAAATGATCATGATGCGATGAAGGTAAAACGTTGTCCTCCAACTGTTCTGCCAGATCTACCCGGCGAACTGTTACAATAATCAGCAATCACGTACCTGTCTCACGGCAATAACGGTCGCATTTTACATTCCGTATCCTTTAACTCCTTATTATTCCGTTAATGATCTAACGGGTATTTTGTGCTTCGGGAAGGATCTCCCCCCGGTTCTTCATCTGAATCATCAATGTCCGTTCGGTTCGGTTCGGTTCGGGGGTTACAACCGTTACAATAACAACCTCCTCTTCGTGACAACTGCGGCATCCCTGGAAAGTGGAAACTGCTTTAGGAACGAGACAAAATGTCGCGGATGAGGGGAGAGGAGGAGGAGAGGAGGGGAGAGGAAGGGAGGGGAGAGGAGGGGAGAGGAGGGGAGGGAGAGGAGGGGAGGGGGGAATATAATATAATCAATACCTTTTCTCTCAACGGAGACGGTCTCACGGTGTGATGATCACGTGCCCACTAGGATAATACAGATAGAAGGTTAGAAACACCAGAACAGACTGGACTAATCTGTGAAGGACACTGGATATTTGACTAACACCAGAATAGACTAGGACTAATCTGTGAAGGACACTGGATATTTGACTAACACCAGAATAGACTAGGACTAATCTGTGAAGGACACTGGATCTTTGACTAACACCAGAACAGACTGGACTAATCTGTGAAGGACACTGGATATTTGTCTAACACCAGAACAGACTGGACTAATCTGTGAAGGACACTGGATATTTGTCTAACACCAGAACAGACTGGACTAATCTGTGAAGGACACTGGATATTTGTCTAACACCAGAACAGACTGGACTAATCTGTGAAGGACACTGGATCTTTGACTAACACCCAGAATAGACTAGGGCTAATCTGTGAAGGACACTGGATATTTGTCTAACACCAGAACAGACTGGACTAATCTGTGAAGGACACTGGATCTTTGACTAACACCAGAATAGACTAGGACTAATCTGTGAAGGACACTGGATATTTGACTAACACCCAGAATAGACTCGGGCTAATCTGTGAAGGACACTGGATATTTGTCTAACACCAGAACAGACTGGACTAATCTGTGAAGTACACTGGATCTTTGACTAACACCAGAATAGACTAGGACTAATCTGTGAAGGACACTGGATATTTGACTAACACCCAGAATAGACTAGGGCTAATCTGTGAAGGACACGGGATCTTTGATTAACACCCAGAATAGACTAGGACTAATCTGTGAAAGACACGGGATCTTTGACTAACACCCAGAATAGACTAGGACTAATCTGTGAAGGACACGGGATCTTTGACTAACACCAGAATAGACTATTACTAATCTTTGAAGGACACTGGATATTTGTCAAATCTCTAAATAATGATGTCTTCTCCTTCACTACTGATCTGATCTAATCTAATCTGACCTGACCTGATCTGATCTAATCTGATCTAATCTAATTTAATCTGATCTGATCTAATCTAATCTGATCTAATCTAATTTAATCTGATCTGATTAATGATGATCTTTCACCATATTCATTTCACCTGTCAAGTCTCTTCCAATCAGTGAAGCTGAAGGGCATGAGGATTTGGAAGAACCCTGCTCCAATTTTGGGTAGGACCCCAGGGCCCTACCCAAAAGGAGTCCCCAGGGCCCTACCCAAAAGGAGACCCCAGGGCCCTACCCAAAAGGAGTCCCCAGGGCCCTACCCAAAAGGAGACCCCAGGGCCCTACCCAAAAGGAGAGCCCAGGGCCCTACCCAAAGGCTGTACCCAGGGCCCTACCCAAAAGGAGTCCCCAGGGCCCTACCCAAAAGGAGACCCCAGGGCACTAACCAAAAGGAGACCCCAGGGCCCTACTCAAAAGGAGACCCCAGGGCCCTACCCAAAAGGAGACCCCAGAGCCCTACCCAAAAGGAGACCCCAGGGCCCTACCCAAAAGGAGACCCCAGGGCCCTACCCAAAAGGAGACCTCAGGGCCCTACCCAAAAGGAGACCCCAGGGCCCTACCCAAAAGGAGACCCCAGGGCCCTACCCAAAAGGAGACCCCAGGGCCCTACCCAAAAGGAGACCCCAAAGGCTGTAACCAAAAGGAGTCCCCAGGGCCCTACCCAAAAGGAGACCCCAGGGCCCTACCAAAAGTAGTCCCCAGGGCCCTACCCAAAAGGAGACCCCAGGGCCCTGCCCAAAAGGAGTCCCCAGGGCCCTACCCAAAGGAGACCCCAGGGCCCTACCCAAAAGGCTGTCCCCAGGGCCCTACCCAAAAGGCTGTCCCCAGGGCCCTACCCACAGGCTGTCCCCAGGGCCCTACCCAAAAGGTGTCCCCAGGGCCCTACCCACAGGCTGTCCCCAGGGCCCTACCCAAAAGGTGTCCCCAGGGCCCTACCCAAAGGCTGTCCCCAGGGCCCTACCCAAAGGCTGTCCCCAGGGCCCTACCCAAAGGCTGTCCCCAGGGCCCTACCCAAAGGCTGTCCCCAGGGCCCTACCCAAAGGTGTCCCCAGGGCCCTACCCAAAGGCTGTCCCCAGGGCCCTACCCAAAGGCTGTCCCCAGGGCCCTACCCAAAGGCTGTCCCCAGGGCCCTACCCAAAAGGCTGTCCCCAGGGCCCTACCCAAAGGCTGTCCCCAGGGCCCTACCCAAAGGCTGGTTCATGTCCTTTAACTGTGAGAATAAATTACGTGATATAAATGTTTCCCATCTCCATGAGGATGAAAAAACAGTTTTGTTGGCAACATGTTGTTAATGAAGAGGACGCTATAGGGCGGTCGTAGAATGGGCTGATTTTGCCTGTGATGGATCCACTCCAGCATTTATGGATACATTCAATTCACATAAAACTGACCATAATTTCAAGGCTGTCAGACTCATTATGTGACTCATAGCCATACCTCTACTCTGAGTCAACAGATATGAAAAGCAGTCCAGAGCCATACCTCTACTCTGAGTCAGCAGATATGAAAAGCAGTCCAGAGCCATACCTCTACTCTGAGTCAGCAGATATGAAAAGCAGTCCAGAGCCATACCTCTACTCTGAGTCAGCAGATATGAAAAGCAGTCCAGAGCCATTCCTCTACTCTGAGTCAGCAGATATGAAAAGCAGTCCAGAGCCATACCTCTACTCTGAGTCAGCAGATATGAAAAGCAGTCCAGAGCCATTCCTCTACTCTGAGTCAGCAGATATGAAAAGCAGTCCAGAGCCATACCTCTACTCTGAGTCAGCAGATATGAAAAGCAGTCCAGAGCCATACCTCTACTCTGAGTCAACAGATATGAAAAGCAGTCCAGAGCCATACCTCTACTCTGAGTCAGCAGATATGAAAAGCATTTGAGTAGACTGATGATTGTTATATACAGATGTGGGTCCATCTGTCTGACAGCTGCAGAGTTCATCTACACCGATCTTTTAATGAAAACATGATCAGACTACAAGACATCACTACCCTCGCTCTGTCAAGAGGTCTGGACCTTACGTGGTAGTGTCCTAATTCTGTATTTTACTTATAAAATAAAATAAAAAAATGTAACCTTTATTTAACTGGGTAAGTCAGTTAAAGAACAAATTCTTATTTACAATGACGGCCTACCCGGGCCAAACCCGGACAACGCTGAGCCAATTGTACGCAGCGCTACGGCCGGATGTGTGCTACAGCCTGGAATCGAACCAGGGACTGTAGTGACGCCTGCTTGCACTGAGATGCAGTGCCTTTAGACCCCTGCGCCAATCGGGAGCCTCAGAGTTGCTGGTTCAATGTCTCTCCCCCAGCCCCTTCACACCTCCATGTAGAATTAAAACACGGCTGGAGATGATTGGCTCCTGAGTTCTACGTTCCCGCTAATGTAAAGTCTACTACTCCCCCTACTGGACAGATAATGTAAAGTCTACTACTCCCCCTACTGGACAGATAATTTAAAGTCTACTACTCCCCCTACTGGACAGATAATGTAAAGTCTACTACTCCCCCTACTGGACAGATAATGTAAAGTCTACTACTCCCCCTACTGGACAGATAATTTAAAGTCTACTACTCCCCCTACTGGACAGATAATGTAAAGTCTACTACTCCCCCTACTGGACAGATAATGTAAAGTCTACTACTCCCCCTACTGGACAGATAATGTAAAGTCTACTACTCCCCCTACTGGACAGATAATGTAAAGTCTACTACTCCCCCTACTGGACAGATAATGTAAAGTCTACTACTCCCCCTACTGGACAGATAATGTAAAGTCTACTACTCCCCCTACTGGACAGATAATGTAAAGTCTACTACTCCCCCTACTGGACAGATCATTTAAAGTCTACTACTCCCCCTACTGGACAGATCATTTCAAGTCTACTACTCCCCCTACTGGACAGATACGGTAGTGTTTCTGAACCACCAAACATGCATGCAACTATTACGCTTTTAACTGCATCCTCAGAGGTAGGGGGGCCAGCAGGCCAGAGGTGGATGAGCTTTAACTGCATTAGCAGGTGATTGACTGAATCTATAGGCTGTATTACACCCCAGCAGTGCAGTGCAGTAGTCAGGTTATGGTGGTATGATAACTTAACAACATGCTGTCCAATACATTATTCCTATATTAACAACATGCTGTCCAATACATTATCCCTATATTAACAACATGCTGTCCAATACATTATTCCTATATTAACATTAACAACATGCTGTCCAATACATTATCCCTATATTAACAACATGCTGTCCAATACATTATCCCTACATTAACATGGACAATATGCTGTCCAATACATTATCCCTATATTAACAACATGCTGTCCAATACCTTATCCCTATATTAACAACATGCTGTCCAATACATTATCCCTATATTAACATGAACAACATGCTGTTCAATACATTATCCCTACATTAACAACATGCTGTCCAATACATTATCCCTACATTAACATGGACAATATGCTGTCCAATACATTATCCCTATATTAACAACATGCTGTCCAATACATTATCCCTATATTAACAACATGCTGTCCAATACATTATCCCTACATTAACAACATGCTGTCCAATACATTATCCCTATATTAACAACATGCTGTCCAATACATTATCCCTACATTAACAACATGCTGTCCAATACATTATCCCTATATTAACAACATGCTGTCCAATACATTATCCCTACATTAACATGGACAATATGCTGTCCAATACATTATCCCTATATTAACAACATGCTGTCCAATATATTATCCCTATATTAACAACATGCTGTCCAATACATTATCCCTATATTAACAACATGCTGTCCAATACATTATCCCTATATTAACAACATGCTGTCCAACACATTATCCCTAAATTAACATGAACAACATGCTGTCCAATACATTATCCCTATATTAACAACATGCTGTCCAATACATTATCCCTACATTAACAACATGCTGTCCAATACATTATCCCTATATTAACATTACCAATATGCTGGCCAATACATTATCCCTATATTAACAACATGCTGTCCAATACATTATCCCTTCATTAACAACATGCTGTCCAATACATTATCCCTATATTAACATGAACAACGTGATGTCCAATACATTATCCCTACATAACAACATGCTGTCCAATACATTATCCCTATATTAACATGAACAACATGCTGTCCAATACATTATCCCTATATTAACAACATGCTGTCCAATACATTATCCCTATATTAACATGAACAACATGCTGTTCAATACATTATCCCTACATTAACATTAACAACATGCTGTCCAATACATGCTGTCGAATACATTATCCCTATATTAACAACATGCTGTCCAATACATTATCCCTATATTAACAAGAACAACATGATGTTCAATACATTATCTTTACATGATCAACATGCTGCCCAATACATTATCCCTATATTAACAACATGCTGTCCAATACATTATCCCTACATTAACATTAACAACATGATGTTCAATACATTATCCCTACATTAACATGAACAACATGCAGTCCAATACATTATCCCTACATTAAAAACAAGCTGTCCAATACATTATCCCTACATTAACAACATGCTGTCCAATACATTATCTCTACATGATCAACTTGCTGTCAAATACATTATCCCTACATTAACAACATTCTGTCTCTCCCTCTATCAGGTGATAACAACATGTTGTCTCTCCCTCTATCAGGTGGTAACAACATGCTGTCTCTCCCTCTATCAGGTGATAACATGCTGTCTCTCCCTCTATCAGGTGATAACAACATGCTGTCTCTCCCTCTATCAGGTGATAACAACATGCTGTCTCTCCCTCTATCAGGTGGTAACATGCTGTCTCTCCCTCTATCAGGTGGTGACAACATGCTGTCTCTCCCTCTATCAGGTGATAACAACATGCTGTCTCTCCCTCTATCAGGTGGAGACATGCTGTCTCTCCCTCTATCAGGTGGTGATAACAACATGCTGTCTCTCCCTGTATCAGGTGATAACAACATGCTGTCTCTCCCTCTATCAGGTGGTGATAACATGCTGTCTCTCCCTCTATCAGGTGACAACAACATGCTGTCTCTCCCTCTATCAGGTGGTGACAACATGCTGTCTCTCCCTCTATCAGGTGATAACAACATGCTGTCTCTCCCTCTATCAGGTGATAACAACATGCTGTCTCTCCCTCTATCAGGTGATAACAACATGCTGTCTCTCCCTCTATCAGGTGGTGATAACATGCTGTCTCTCCCTCTATCAGGTGGTGGTAACATGCTGTCTCTCCCTCTATCAGGTGGTGGTAACATGCTGTCTCTCCCTCTATCAGGTGGTGACAACATGCTGTCTCTCCCTGTATCAGGTGATAACAACATGCTGTCTCTCCCTCTATCAGGTGATAACAACATGCTGTCTCTCCCTCTATCAGGTGATAACAACATGCTGTCTCTCCATCTATCAGGTGATAACATGCTGTCTCTCCCTCTATCAGGTGGTGATAACATGCTGTCTCTCCCTCTATCAGGTGGTGACAACATGCTGTCTCTCCCTCTATCAGGTGGTGATAACAACATGCTGTCTCTCCCTCTATCAGGTGATAACAACATGCTGTCTCTCCCTCTATCAGGTGATAACATGCTGTCTCTCCCTCTATCAGGTGGTGACAACATACTGTCTCTCCCTCTATCAGGTGATAACATGCTGTCTCTCCCTCTATCAGGTGATAATATGCTGTCTCTCCCTCTATCAGGTGGTGATAACATGCTGTCTCTCCCTCTATCAGGTGGTGACAACATGCTGTCTCTCCCTCTATCAGGTGATAACATGCTGTCTCTCCCTCTATCAGGTGGTGACAACATGCTGTCTCTCCCTCTATCAGGTGGTGACATGCTGTCTCTCCCTCTATCAGGTGATAACAACATGCTGTCTCTCCCTCTATCAGGTGGTGAAAACATGCTGTCTCTCCCTCTATCAGGTGATAACATGCTGTCTCTCCCTCTATCAGGTGATAACATGCTGTCTCTCCCTCTATCAGGTGGTAACAACATGCTGTCTCTCCCTCTATCAGGTGATAACATGCTGTCTCTCCCTCTATCAGGTGGTGATAACATGCTGTCTCTCCCTCTATCAGGTGGTGACAACATGCTGTCTCTCCCTCTATCAGGTGATGACATGCTGTCTCTCCCTCTATCAGGTGGTGACAACATGCTGTCTCTCCCTCTATCAGGTGGTGATAACAACATGCTGTCTCTCCCTCTATCAGGTGATAACAACATGCTGTCTCTCCCTCTATCAGGTGATAACATGCTGTCTCTCCCTCTATCAGGTGGTGACAACATGCTGTCTCTCCCTCTATCAGGTGATAACATGCTGTCTCTCCCTCTATCAGGTGATAATATGCTGTCTCTCCCTCTATCAGGTGGTGATAACATGCTGTCTCTCCCTCTATCAGGTGGTGACAACATGCTGTCTCTCCCTCTATCAGGTGATAACATGCTGTCTCTCCCTCTATCAGGTGGTGACAACATGCTGTCTCTCCCTCTATCAGGTGATAACATGCTGTCTCTCCCTCTATCAGGTGATAACATGCTGTCTCTCCCTCTATCAGGTGATAACATGCTGTCTCTCCCTCTATCAGGTGGTGATAACAACATGCTGTCTCTCCCTCTATCAGGTGGTGACAACATGCTGTCTCTCCCTCTATCAGGTGATAACAACATGCTGTCTCTCCCTCTATCAGGTGATAACATGCTGTCTCTCCCTCTATCAGGTGATAACAACATGCTGTCTCTCCCTCTATCAGGTGATAACAACATGCTGTCTCTCCCTCTATCAGGTGGTGATAACATGCTGTCTCTCCCTCTATCAGGTGACAACAACATGCTGTCTCTCCCTCTATCAGGTGGTGACAACATGCTGTCTCTCCCTCTATCAGGTGATAACAACATGCTGTCTCTCCCTCTATCAGGTGATAACAACATGCTGTCTCTCCCTCTATCAGGTGATAACAACATGCTGTCTCTCCATCTATCAGGTGATAACATGCTGTCTCTCCCTCTATCAGGTGTTGATAACATGCTGTCTCTCCCTCTATCAGGTGGTGACAACATGCTGTCTCTCCCTCTATCAGGTGATGACATGCTGTCTCTCCCTCTATCAGGTGGTGACAACATGCTGTCGGCTCTCTATCAGGTGGTGATAACAACATGCTGTCTCTCCCTCTATCAGGTGATAACAACATGCTGTCTCTCCCTCTATCAGGTGGTGATAACATGCTGTCTCTCCCTCTATCAGGTGGTGGTAACATGCTGTCTCTCCCTCTATCAGGTGGTGGTAACATGCTGTCTCTCCCTCTATCAGGTGGTGACAACATGCTGTCTCTCCCTCTATCAGGTGATAACATGCTGTCTCTCCCTCTATCAGGTGATAACATGCTGTCTCTCCCTCTATCAGGTGATAACATGCTGTCTCTCCCTCTATCAGGTGGTGATAACAACATGCTGTCTCTCCCTCTATCAGGTGGTGACAACATGCTGTCTCTCCCTCTATCAGGTGATAACAACATGCTGTCTCTCCCTCTATCAGGTGGTGACAACATGCTGTCTCTCCCTCTATCAGGTGATAACATGCTGTCTCTCCCTCTATCAGGTGATAACAACATGCTGTCTCTCCCTCTATCAGGTGTTGATAACATGCTGTCTCTCCCTCTATCAGGTGGTGACAACATGCTGTCTCTCCCTCTATCAGGTGATGACATGCTGTCTCTCCCTCTATCAGGTGGTGACAACATGCTGTCGGCTCTCTATCAGGTGGTGATAACAACATGCTGTCTCTCCCTCTATCAGGTGATAACAACATGCTGTCTCTCCCTCTATCAGGTGGTGATAACATGCTGTCTCTCCCTCTATCAGGTGGTGGTAACATGCTGTCTCTCCCTCTATCAGGTGGTGACAACATGCTGTCTCTCCCTCTATCAGGTGATAACATGCTGTCTCTCCCTCTATCAGGTGATAACATGCTGTCTCTCCCTCTATCAGGTGATAACATGCTGTCTCTCCCTCTATCAGGTGTTGATAACAACATGCTGTCTCTCCCTCTATCAGGTGGTGACAACATGCTGTCTCTCCCTCTATCAGGTGATAACAACATGCTGTCTCTCCCTCTATCAGGTGGTGACAACATGCTGTCTCTCCCTCTATCAGGTGATAACATGCTGTCTCTCCCTCTATCAGGTGATAACAACATGCTGTCTCTCCCTCTATCAGGTGATAACAACATGCTGTCTCTCCCTCTATCAGGTGGTGATAACATGCTGTCTCTCCCTCTATCAGGTGACGACAACATGCTGTCTCTCCCTCTATCAGGTGGTGACAACATGCTGTCTCTCCCTCTATCAGGTGATAACAACATGCTGTCTCTCCCTCTATCAGGTGATAACAACATGCTGTCTCTCCCTCTATCAGGTGATAACAACATGCTGTCTCTCCCTCTATCAGGTGGTGATAACATGCTGTCTCTCCCTCTATCAGGTGGTGGTAACATGCTGTCTCTCCCTCTATCAGGTGGTGGTAACATGCTGTCTCTCCCTCTATCAGGTGGTGACAACATGCTGTCTCTCCCTGTATCAGGTGATAACAACATGCTGTCTCTCCCTCTATCAGGTGATAACAACATGCTGTCTCTCCCTCTATCAGGTGATAACAACATGCTGTCTCTCCATCGATCAGGTGATAACATGCTGTCTCTCCCTCTATCAGGTGGTGATAACATGCTGTCTCTCCCTCTATCAGGTGGTGACAACATGCTGTCTCTCCCTCTATCAGGTGGTGATAACAACATGCTGTCTCTCCCTCTATCAGGTGATAACAACATGCTGTCTCTCCCTCTATCAGGTGATAACATGCTGTCTCTCCCTCTATCAGGTGGTGACAACATACTGTCTCTCCCTCTATCAGGTGATAACATGCTGTCTCTCCCTCTATCAGGTGATAATATGCTGTCTCTCCCTCTATCAGGTGGTGATAACATGCTGTCTCTCCCTCTATCAGGTGGTGACAACATGCTGTCTCTCCCTCTATCAGGTGATAACATGCTGTCTCTCCCTCTATCAGGCGGTGACAACATGCTGTCTCTCCCTCTATCAGGTGGTGACATGCTGTCTCTCCCTCTATCAGGTGATAACAACATGCTGTCTCTCCCTCTATCAGGTGGTGAAAACATGCTGTCTCTCCCTCTATCAGGTGATAACATGCTGTCTCTCCCTCTATCAGGTGATAACATGCTGTCTCTCCCTCTATTAGGTGGTAACAACATGCTGTCTCTCCCTCTATCAGGTGATAACATGCTGTCTCTCCCTCTATCAGGTGGTGATAACATGCTGTCTCTCCCTCTATCAGGTGGTGACAACATGCTGTCTCTCCCTCTATCAGGTGATGACATGCTGTCTCTCCCTCTATCAGGTGGTGACAACATGCTGTCTCTCCCTCTATCAGGTGGTGATAACAACATGCTGTCTCTCCCTCTATCAGGTGATAACAACATGCTGTCTCTCTCTCTATCAGGTGATAACATGCTGTCTCTCCCTCTATCAGGTGGTGACAACATGCTGTCTCTCCCTCTATCAGGTGATAACATGCTGTCTCTCCCTCTATCAGGTGATAACATGCTGTCTCTCCCTCTATCAGGTGATAACATGCTGTCTCTCCCTCTATCAGGTGGTGATAACAACATGCTGTCTCTCCCTCTATCAGGTGGTGACAACATGCTGTCTCTCCCTCTATCAGGTGATAACAACATGCTGTCTCTCCCTCTATCAGGTGATAACATGCTGTCTCTCCCTCTATCAGGTGATAACAACATGCTGTCTCTCCCTCTATCAGGTGATAACAACATGCTGTCTCTCCCTCTATCAGGTGGTGATAACATGCTGTCTCTCCCTCTATCAGGTGACAACAACATGCTGTCTCTCCCTCTATCAGGTGGTGACAACATGCTGTCTCTCCCTCTATCAGGTGATAACAACATGCTGTCTCTCCCTCTATCAGGTGATAACAACATGCTGTCTCTCCCTCTATCAGGTGATAACAACATGCTGTCTCTCCCTCTATCAGGTGATAACATGCTGTCTCTCCCTCTATCAGGTGTTGATAACATGCTGTCTCTCCCTCTATCAGGTGGTGACAACATGCTGTCTCTCCCTCTATCAGGTGATGACATGCTGTCTCTCCCTCTATCAGGTGGTGACAACATGCTGTCGGCTCTCTATCAGGTGGTGATAACAACATGCTGTCTCTCCCTCTATCAGGTGATAACAACATGCTGTCTCTCCCTCTATCAGGTGGTGATAACATGCTGTCTCTCCCTCTATCAGGTGGTGGTAACATGCTGTCTCTCCCTCTATCAGGTGGTGGTAAAATGCTGTCTCTCCCTCTATCAGGTGGTGACAACATGCTGTCTCTCCCTGTATCAGGTGATAACAACATGCTGTCTCTCCCTCTATCAGGTGATAACAACATGCTGTCTCTCCCTCTATCAGGTGATAACAACATGCTGTCTCTCCATCTATCAGGTGATAACATGCTGTCTCTCCCTCTATCAGGTGGTGATAACATGCTGTCTCTCCCTCTATCAGGTGGTGACAACATGCTGTCTCTCCCTCTATCAGGTGATGACATGCTGTCTCTCCCTCTATCAGGTGGTGACAACATGCTGTCTGTCCCTCTATCAGGTGGTGATAACAACATGCTGTCTCTCCCTCTATCAGGTGATAACAACATGCTGTCTCTCCCTCTATCAGGTGATAACATGCTGTCTCTCCCTCTATCAGGTGGTGACAACATGCTGTCTCTCCCTCTATCAGGTGATAACATGCTGTCTCTCCCTCTATCAGGTGATAATATGCTGTCTCTCCCTCTATCAGGTGGTGATAACATGCTGTCTCTCCCTCTATCAGGTGGTGACAACATGCTGTCTCTCCCTCTATCAGGTGATAACATGCTGTCTCTCCCTCTATCAGGTGGTGACAACATGCTGTCTCTCCCTCTATCAGGTGGTGACAACATGCTGTCTCTCCCTCTATCAGGTGATAACATGCTGTCTCTCCCTCTATCAGGTGATAACAACATGCTGTCTCTCCCTCTATCAGGTGTTGATAACATGCTGTCTCTCCCTCTATCAGGTGGTGACAACATGCTGTCTCTCCCTCTATCAGGTGATGACATGCTGTCTCTCCCTCTATCAGGTGGTGACAACATGCTGTCGGCTCTCTATCAGGTGGTGATAACAACATGCTGTCTCTCCCTCTATCAGGTGATAACAACATGCTGTCTCTCCCTCTATCAGGTGGTGGTAACATGCTGTCTCTCCCTCTATCAGGTGGTGATAACATGCTGTCTCTCCCTCTATCAGGTGGTGGTAACATGCTGTCTCTCCCTCTATCAGGTGGTGGTAACATGCTGTCTCTCCCTCTATCAGGTGGTGACAACATGCTGTCTCTCCCTCTATCAGGTGATAACATGCTGTCTCTCCCTCTATCAGGTGATAACATGCTGTCTCTCCCTCTATCAGGTGATAACATGCTGTCTCTCCCTCTATCAGGTGGTGATAACAACATGCTGTCTCTCCCTCTATCAGGTGGTGACAACATGCTGTCTCTCCCTCTATCAGGTGATAACAACATGCTGTCTCTCCCTCTATCAGGTGGTGACAACATGCTGTCTCTCCCTCTATCAGGTGATAACATGCTGTCTCTCCCTCTATCAGGTGATAACAACATGCTGTCTCTCCCTCTATCAGGTGGTGATAACATGCTGTCTCTCCCTCTATCAGGTGACAACAACATGCTGTCTCTCCCTCTATCAGGTGGTGACAACATGCTGTCTCTCCCTCTATCAGGTGATAACAACATGCTGTCTCTCCCTCTATCAGGTGATAACAACATGCTGTCTCTCCCTCTATCAGGTGATAACAACATGCTGTCTCTCCCTCTATCAGGTGGTGATAACATGCTGTCTCTCCCTCTATCAGGTGGTGGTAACATGCTGTCTCTCCCTCTATCAGGTGGTGGTAACATGCTGTCTCTCCCTCTATCAGGTGGTGACAACATGCTGTCTCTCCCTGTATCAGGTGATAACAACATGCTGTCTCTCCCTCTATCAGGTGATAACAACATGCTGTCTCTCCCTCTATCAGGTGGTGACAACATGCTGTCTCTCCCTCTATCAGGTGATAACATGCTGTCTCTCCCTCTATCAGGTGGTGACAACATGCTGTCTCTCCCTCTATCAGGTGGTGACATGCTGTCTCTCCCTCTATCAGGTGATAACAACATGCTGTCTCTCCCTCTATCAGGTGGTGAAAACATGCTGTCTCTCCCTCTATCAGGTGATAACATGCTGTCTCTCCCTCTATCAGGTGATAACATGCTGTCTCTCCCTCTATTAGGTGGTAACAACATGCTGTCTCTCCCTCTATCAGGTGATAACATGCTGTCTCTCCCTCTATCAGGTGGTGATAACATGCTGTCTCTCCCTCTATCAGGTGGTGACAACATGCTGTCTCTCCCTCTATCAGGTGATGACATGCTGTCTCTCCCTCTATCAGGTGGTGACAACATGCTGTCTCTCCCTCTATCAGGTGGTGATAACAACATGCTGTCTCTCCCTCTATCAGGTGATAACAACATGCTGTCTCTCCCTCTATCATTTGATAACATGCTGTCTCTCCCTCTATCAGGTGGTGACAACATGCTGTCTCTCCCTCTATCAGGTGATAACATGCTGTCTCTCCCTCTATCAGGTGATAACATGCTGTCTCTCCCTCTATCAGGTGATAACATGCTGTCTCTCCCTCTATCAGGTGGTGATAACAACATGCTGTCTCTCCCTCTATCAGGTGGTGACAACATGCTGTCTCTCCCTCTATCAGGTGATAACAACATGCTGTCTCTCCCTCTATCAGGTGATAACATGCTGTCTCTCCCTCTATCAGGTGATAACAACATGCTGTCTCTCCCTCTATCAGGTGATAACAACATGCTGTCTCTCCCTCTATCAGGTGGTGATAACATGCTGTCTCTCCCTCTATCAGGTGACAACAACATGCTGTCTCTCCCTCTATCAGGTGGTGACAACATGCTGTCTCTCCCTCTATCAGGTGATAACAACATGCTGTCTCTCCCTCTATCAGGTGATAACAACATGCTGTCTCTCCCTCTATCAGGTGATAACAACATGCTGTCTCTCCATCTATCAGGTGATAACATGCTGTCTCTCCCTCTATCAGGTGTTGATAACATGCTGTCTCTCCCTCTATCAGGTGGTGACAACATGCTGTCTCTCCCTCTATCAGGTGATGACATGCTGTCTCTCCCTCTATCAGGTGGTGACAACATGCTGTCGGCTCTCTATCAGGTGGTGATAACAACATGCTGTCTCTCCCTCTATCAGGTGATAACAACATGCTGTCTCTCCCTCTATCAGGTGATAACAACATGCTGTCTCTCCCTCTATCAGGTGGTGGTAAAATGCTGTCTCTCCCTCTATCAGGTGGTGACAACATGCTGTCTCTCCCTGTATCAGGTGATAACAACATGCTGTCTCTCCCTCTATCAGGTGATAACAACATGCTGTCTCTCCCTCTATCAGGTGATAACAACATGCTGTCTCTCCATCTATCAGGTGATAACATGCTGTCTCTCCCTCTATCAGGTGGTGATAACATGCTGTCTCTCCCTCTATCAGGTGGTGACAACATGCTGTCTCTCCCTCTATCAGGTGGTGACAACATGCTGTCTGTCCCTCTATCAGGTGGTGATAACAACATGCTGTCTCTCCCTCTATCAGGTGATAACAACATGCTGTCTCTCCCTCTATCAGGTGATAACATGCTGTCTCTCCCTCTATCAGGTGGTGACAACATGCTGTCTCTCCCTCTATCAGGTGATAACATGCTGTCTCTCCCTCTATCAGGTGATAATATGCTGTCTCTCCCTCTATCAGGTGGTGATAACATGCTGTCTCTCCCTCTATCAGGTGGTGACAACATGCTGTCTCTCCCTCTATCAGGTGATAACATGCTGTCTCTCCCTCTATCAGGTGGTGACAACATGCTGTCTCTCCCTCTATCAGGTGGTGATAACATGCTGTCTCCCCCTCTATCAGGTGGTGATAACATGCTGTCTCTCCCTCTATCAGGTGATAACATGCTGTCTCTCCCTCTATCAGGTGATAACAACATGCTGTCTCTCCCTCTATCAGGTGATAACATGCTGTCTCTCCCTCTATCAGGTGATAACATGCTGTCTCTCCCTCTATCAGGTGATAACAACATGCTGTCTCTCCCTCTATCAGGTGATAACATGCTGTCTCTCCCTCTATCAGGTGATAACATGCTGTCTCTCCCTCTATCAGGTGGTGACAACATGCTGTCTCTCCCTCTATCAGGTGATAACATGCTGTATCTCCCTCTATCAGGTGATAACAACATGCTGTCTCTCCCTCTATCAGGTGGTGATAACAACATGCTGTCTCTCCCTCTATCAGGTGGTGATAACAACATGCTGTCTCTCCCTCTATCAGGTGATAACATGCTGTCTCTCCCTCTATCAGGTGGTGACAACATGCTGTCTCTCCCTCTATCAGGTGGTAACAACATGCTCTCTCTCCCTCTATCAGGTGATAACATGCTGTCTCTCCCTCTATCAGGTGGTGATGACAACATGCTGTCTCTCCCTCTATCAGGTGATAACATGCTGTCTCTCCCTCTATCAGGTGATAACAACATGCTGTCTCTCCCTCTATCAGGTGGTGACAACATGCTGTCTCTCCCTCTATCAGGTGGTGACAACATGCTGTCTCTCCCTCTATCAGGTGATGACAACATGCTGTCTCTCCCTCTATCAGGTGATAACAACATGCTGTCTCTCCCTCTATCAGGTGATAACATGCTGTCTCTCCCTCTATCAGGTGATATCAACATGCTGTCTCTCCCTCTATCAGGTGATAACATGCTGTCTCTCCCTCTATCAGGTGATAACATGCTGTCTCTCCCTCTATCAGGTGGTGATAACAACATGCTGTCTCTCCCTCTATCAGGTGATAACATGCTGTCTCTCCCTCTATCAGGTGGTGATAACATGCTGTCTCTCCCTCTATCAGGTGGTGACAACATGCTGTCTCTGCCTCTATCAGGTGATAACATGCTGTCTCTCCCTCTATCAGGTGATAACAACATGCTGTCTCTCCCTCTATCAGGTGATAACAACATGCTGTCTCTCCCTCTATCAGGTGATAACAACATGCTGTCTCTCCCTCTATCAGGTGTTGATAACATGCTGTCTCTCCCTCTATCAGGTGGTGACAACATGCTGTCTCTCCCTCTATCAGGTGATAACAACATGCTGTCTCTCCCTGTATCAGGTGATAACATGCTGTCTGTCCCTCTATCAGGTGATAACAACATGCTGTCTCTCCCTGTATCAGTTGATAACATGCTGTCTCTCCCTCTATCAGGTGGTAACAACATGCTGTCTCTCCCTCTATCAGGTGGTGATGACAACATGCTGTCTCTCCCTCTATCAGGTGATAACATGCTGTCTCTCCCTCTATCAGGTGATGACAACATGCTGTCTCTCCCTCTATCAGGTGATAACATGCTGTCTCTCCCTCTATCAGGTGGTGATAACAACATGCTGTCTCTCCCTCTATCAGGTGATAACATGCTGTCTCTCCCTCTATCAGGTGATAACAACATGCTGTCTCTCCCTCTATCAGGTGATAACAACATGCTGTCTCTCCCTCTATCAGGTGGTGATAACATGCTGTTTCTGCCTCTATCATGTGGTGATAACAACATGCTGTCTCTCCCTGTATCAGGTGATAACATGCTGTCTCTCCCTCTATCAGGTGGTGATAACATGCTGTCTCTCCCTCTATCAGGTGGTGATAACATGCTGTCTCTCCCTCTATCAGGTGGTGACAACATGCTGTCTCTCCCTCTATCAGGTGATAACAACATGCAGTCTCTCCCTCTATCAGGTGGTGATAACATGCTGTCTCTCCCTCTATCAGGTGGTGACAACATGCTGTCTCTCCCTCTATCAGGTGGTGATAACATGCTGTCTCTCCCTCTATCAGGTGGTGACAACATGCTGTCTCTCCCTCTATCAGGTGGTGATAACAACATGCTGTCTCTCCCTGTATCAGGTGATAACATGCTGTCTCTCCCTCTATCAGGTGATAACAACATGCTGTCTCTCCCTCTATCAGGTGGTGATAACATGCTGTCTCTCCCTCTATCAGGTGGTGATAACATGCTGTCTCTCCCTCTATCAGGTGATAACATGCTGTCTCTCCTTCTATCAGGTGGTGATAACATGCTGTCTCTCCCTCTATCAGGGGATAACATGCTGTCTCTCCCTCTATCAGGTGATAACATGCTGTCTCTCCCTCTATCAGGTGATAACATGCTGTCTCTCCCTCTATCAGGTGATAACATGCTGTCTCTCCCTCTATCAGGTGGTGACAACATGCTGTTTCTCCCTCTATCAGGTGGTGATAACATGCTGTCTCTCCCTCTATCAGGTGATAACATGCTGTCTCTCCCTCTATCAGGTGATAACAACATGCTGTCTCTCCCTCTATCAGGTGGTGATAACATGCTGTCTCTCCCTCTATCAGGTGGTGACAACATGCTGTCTCTCCCTCTATCAGGTGATAACATGCTGTCTCTCCCTCTATCAGGTGGTGACAACATGCTGTCTCTCCCTCTATCAGGTGATAACATGCTGCCTCTCCCTCTATCAGGTGGTGACAACATGCTGTCTCTCCCTCTATCAGGTGATAACAACATGCTGTCTCTCCCTCTATCAGGTGGTGACAACATGCTGTCTCTCCCTCTATCAGGTGATAACATGCTGTCTCTCCCTCTATCAGGTGATAACAACATGCTGTCTCTCCCTCTATCAGGTGACAACATGCTGTCTCTCCCTCTATCAGGTGGTGATAACATGCTGTCTCTCCCTCTATCAGGTGACAACAACATGCTGTCTCTCCCTCTATCAGGTGGTGACAACATGCTGTCTCTCCCTCTATCAGATGATAACAACATGCTGTCTCTCCCTCTATCAGGTGATAACAACATGCTGTCTCTCCCTCTATCAGGTGATAACAACATGCTGTCTCTCCCTCTATCAGGTGGTGATAACATGCTGTCTCTCCCTCTATCAGGTGGTGGTAACATGCTGTCTCTCCCTCTTTCAGGTGGTGGTAACATGCTGTCTCTCCCTCTATCAGGTGGTGACAACATGCTGTCTCTCCCTGTATCAGGTGATAACAACATGCTGTCTCTCCCTCTATCAGGTGATAACAACATGCTGTCTCTCCCTCTATCAGGTGATAACAACATGCTGTCTCTCCCTCTATCAGGTGATAACAACATGCTGTCTCTCCCTCTATCAGGTGGTGATAACATGCTGTCTCTCCCTCTATCAGGTGGTGATAACATGCTGTCTCTCCCTCTATCAGGTGATAACATGCTGTCTCTCCCTCTATCAGGTGATAACAACATGCTGTCTCTCCCTCTATCAGGTGGTGACAACATGCTGTCTCTCCCTCTATCAGGTGATAACATGCTGTCTCTCCCTCTATCAGGTGATAACAACATGCTGTCTCTCCCTCTATCAGGTGATAACATGCTGTCTCTCCCTCTATCAGGTGGTGATAACATGCTGTCTCTCCCTCTATCAGGTGACAACAACATGCTGTCTCTCCCTCTATCAGGTGACAACAACATGCTGTCTCTCCCTCTATCAGGTGATAACAACATGCTGTCTCTCCCTCTATCAGGTGATAACAACATGCTGTCTCTCCCTCTATCAGGTGATAACAACATGCTGTCTCTCCCTCTATCAGGTGGTGATAACATGCTGTCTCTCCCTCTATCAGGTGGTGGTAACATGCTGTCTCTCCCTCTATCAGGTGGTGACAACATGCTGTCTCTCCCTGTATCAGGTGATAACATGCTGTCTCTCCCTCTATCAGGTGATAACAACATGCTGTCTCTCCCTCTATCAGGTGATAACAACATGCTGTCTCTCCCTCTATCAGGTGATAACATGCTGTCTCTCCCTCTATCAGGTGGTGATAACATGCTGTCTCTCCCTCTATCAGGTGGTGACAACATGCTGTCTCTCCCTCTATCAGGTGATAACAACATGCTGTCTCTCCCTCTATCAGGTGATAACAACATGCTGTCTCTCCCTCTATCAGGTGGTGATAACATGCTGTCTCTCCCTCTATCAGGTGGTGATAACATGCTGTCTCTCCCTCTATCAGGTGATAACAT
This sequence comes from Salmo trutta, assembly GCF_901001165.1. NCBI lineage: Eukaryota > Metazoa > Chordata > Actinopteri > Salmoniformes > Salmonidae > Salmo > Salmo trutta. The sequence goes on from NW_021823237.1 coordinate 441,171, forward strand.
GCTGTCTCTCCCTCTATCAGGTGATAACATGCTGTCTCTCCCTCTATCAGGTGATAACAACATGCTGTCTCTCCATCTATCTCATGTTACAGGGTTGACATCGACGCCTGCTGTCGCAGCAGCACGTTGCCACGGCAACAAATGGAGAGCAATTTCCAAGACACTCCGTCTCCATGGGCGACCGACAACTGTGTTTAGAGGTAAGAGGAGGACTGGCAGAGGGAGAGAATGAGAGAGAGGGAGAATAGACAGAAAGACTGGAGAGATGGCAGAGAAACGGGGCAATAAGGCCCAGGGGGGTAGTATATAACCAATATAGCACGGGGCAATAAGGCCCAGGGGGGTAGTATATAACCAATATAGCACGGGGCAATAAGGCCCAGGGGGGTAGTATATAACCAATATAGCACGGGGCAATAAGGCCCAGGGGGGGGGGTAGTATATAACTAATATAGCACGGGGCAATAAGGCCCAGGGGGGTAGTATATAAATCAAATCAAAATCAAATCAAATTTATTTATATAGCCCTTCGTACATCAGCTGAAATCTCAAAGTGCTGTACAGAAACCCAGCCTAAAACCCCAAACAGCAAGCAATGCATGTGAAAGAAGCACGGTGGCTGGGAAAAACTCCCTAGGAAAAACTCCTGAGAAAGGCCAAAAACCTAGGAAGAAACCTAGAGAGGAACCAGGCTATGAGGGGTGGCCAGTCCTCTTCTGGCTGTGCCGGGTGGATATTATAACAGAACATGGTCAAGATGTTAAAATGTTCGTAAATGACCAGCATGGTCAAATAATAATAATCATAGTAATTGTCGAGGGTGCAACAAGCACGTCCGGTGAAACAGGTCAGGGTTCCGTAGCCGCAGGCAGAACAGTTGAAACTGGAGCAGCAGCATGGCCAGGTGGACTGGGGACAGCAAGGAGTCATCATGCCAGGTAGTCCTGAGGCATGGTCCTAGGGCTCAGGTCCTCCGAGAGAAAGAAAGAAAGAGAGAATTAGAGAGAGCATATTTACATTCACACAGGACACCGGATAAGACAAGAGAATACTCCAGATGTAACAGACTGACCCTAGCCCCCCGACACATAAACTACTGCAGCATAAATACTGGAGGCTGAGACAGGAGGGATCAGAAGACACTGTGGCCCCATCCGATGATACCCCCGGACAGGGCCAAACAGGCAGGATATAACCCCACCCACTTTGCCAAAGCACAGCCCCCACACCACTAGAGGGATATCTACAACCACCAACTTACCGTCCGAAGACAAGGCCGAGTATAGCCCACAAAGATCTCCGCCACGGCACAACCCAAGGGGGGGCGCCAACCCAGACAGGAAGACCACGTCAGTGGCTCAACCTACTCAAGTGACGCACCCCTCCCATGGACGGCATGGAAGAACACCAGTAAGTCAGTGACTCAGCCCCTGTAATAGGGTTAGAGGCAGAGAATCCCAGTGGGAAGAGGGGAACCGACAAGGCAGAGACAGCAAGGGCGGTTCGTTGCTCCAGCCTTTCCGTTCACCTTCACACTCCTGGGCCAGACTATACTTAATCATAGGACCTACTGAAGAGATAAGTCTTCAGTAAAGACTTAAAGGTTGAGACTGAGTCTGCGTCTCACATGGGTAGGCAGACCATTCCATAAAAATGGAGCTCTATAGGAGAAAGCCCTACCTCCAGCCGTTTGCTTAGAAATTCTAGGGACAATTAGGAGGCCTGCGTCTTGTGACCGTAGCGTACGTGTAGGTATGTACGGCAGGACCAAATCGGAAAGATAGGTAGGAGCAAGCCCATGTAATGCTTTGTAGGTTAGCAGTAAAACCTTGAAATCAGCCCTTGCCTTAACAGGAAGCCAGTGTAGGGAGGCTAGCACTGGAGTAATATGATCAAATTTTTTGGTTCTAGTCAGGATTCTAGCAGCCGTATTTAGCACTAACTGAAGTTTGTTTAGTGCTTTATCCGGGTAGCCGGAAAGTAGAGCATTGCAGTAGTCGAGCCTAGAAGTAACAAAAGCATGGATTAATTTTTCTGCGTCATTTTTGGACAGAAAGTTTCTGATTTTTGCAATGTTACGTAGATGGAAAAAAGCTGTCCTTGAAGCAGTCTTGATATGTTCTTCAAAAGAGAGATCAGGGTCCAGAGTAACGCCGAGGTCCTTCACAGTTTTATTTGAGACGACTGTACAACCATCCAGATTAATTGTCAGATTCAACAGAAGATCTCTTTGTTTCTTGGGACCTAGGACAAGCATCTCTGTTTTGTCCGAGTTTAAAAGTAGAAAGTTTGCAGCCATCCACTTCCTTATGTCTGAAACACAGGCTTCTAGCGAGGGCAATTTTGGGGCTTCACCATGTTTCATTGAAATGTACAGCTGTGTGTCGTCCGCATAGCAGTGAAATTTAACATTATGTTTTCGAATAACATCCCCAAGAGGTAAAATATATAGTGAAAACAATAGTGGTCCTAGAACGGAACCTTGAGGAACACCGAAATTCACAATTGATTTGTCAGAGGACGAACCATTCACAGAGACAAACTGATATCTTTCCGACAGATAAGATCTAAACCAGGCCAGAACTTGTCCATGTAGACCAATTTGGGTTTCCAATCTCTCCAAAAGAATGTGGTGATCGATGGTATCAAAAGCGGCACTAAGATCTAGGAGCATGAGGACAGATGCAGAGCCTCGGTCTGACGTCATTAAAAGGTTATTTACCACCTTCACAAGTGCAGTCTCAGTGCTATGATGGGGTCTAAAACCAGACTGAAGCGTTTCGTATACATTGTTTGTCTTCAGGAAGGCAGTGAGTTGCTGCGCAACAACTTTTTCTAAAATTTTTGAGAGGAATGGAAGATTCGATATAGGCCGATTGTTTTTTATAATTTCTGGGTCAAGATTCGGCTTTTTCAAGAGAGGCTTTATTACTGCCACTTTTAGTGAGCTTGGTACACATCCGGTGGATAGAGAGCCGTTTATTATGTTCAACATAGGAGGGCCAAGCACAGGAAGCAGCTCTTTCAGTAGTTTAGTTGGAATAGGGTCCAGTATGCAGCTTGAGGGTTTGGAGGCCATGATTATTTTCATCATTATGTCAAGAGATATAGTACTAAAACACTTTAGTATCTCCCTTGATCCTAGGTCCTGGCAGAGTTGTGCAGACTCAGGACAATGGAGCCCTGGAGGAATACCCAGATTTAAAGAGGAGTCCGTAATTTGCTTTCTAATGATCATGATCTTTTCCTCAAAGAAGTTCATAAATTTATTACTGCTGAAGTGAAAGCCATCCTCCATTTGCGAATGCTGCTTTTTAGTTAGCTTTGCGACAGTGTCAAAAAGAAATTTCGGATTGTTCTTATTTTCCTCAATTAAGTTGGAAAAATAGGATGATCGTGCAGCAGTGAGGGCTCTTCGATACTGCACGGTACTGTCTTTCCAAGCTAGTCGGAAGACTTCCAGTTTAGTGTGGCGCCATTTCCGTTCCAATTTTCTGGAAGCTTGCTTCAGAGCTCGTGTATTTTCTGTATACCAGGGAGCTAGTTTCTTATGACAGATGTTTTTAATTTTTAGGGGTGCAACTGCATCTAGGGTATTGCGCAAGGTTAAATTGAGTTCCTCGGTTAGGTGGTTAACTGATTCTTGTCCTCTGACGTCCTTGGGTAGGCAGAGGGAGTCTGGAAGGGCATCAAGGAATCTTTGGGTTGTCTGAGAATTTATGGCACGACTTTTAATCTTCCTTGGTTGGGGTCTGAGCAGATTATTTGTTGCAATTGTAAACGCAATAAAATGGTGGTCCGATAATCCAGGATTATGAGGAAAAACATTAAGATCCACAACATTTATTCCATGGGACAAAACTAGGTCCAGAGTATGACTGTGGCAGTGAGTAGGTCCAGAGACATGTTGGACAAAACCCACTGAGTCGATGATAGCTCCGAAAGCCTTTTGGAGTGGGTCTGTGGACTTTTCCATGTGAATGTTAAAGTCACCAAAAATTAGAATATTATCTGCTATGACTACAAGATCCGATAGGAATTCAGGGAACTCAGTAAGGAACACTGCATATGGCCCAGGAGGCCTGTAAACAGTAGCTATAAAAAGTGATTGAGTAGGCTGCATAGATTTCATGACTAGAAGCTCAAAAGACGAAAACGTCATTGTTTTTTTTTTTGTAAATTGAAATTTGCTATCGTAAATGTTAGCAACACCTCCGCCTTTGCCGGATGCACGGGGGGTATGGTCACTAGTGTAACCAGGGGGTGAGGCCTCATTTAACACAGTAAATTCATCAGGCTTAAGCCATGTTTCAGTCAGGCCAATCACATCAAGATTATGATCAGTGATTAGTTCATTGACTATAACTGCCTTGGAAGTGAGGGATCTAACATTAAGTAACCCAATTTTGAGATGTGAAGTATCACAATCTCTTTCAATAATGGCAGGAATGGAGGAGGTCTTTATACTAGTAAGATTACTGAAGCGAACACCGCCATTTTTAATTTTGCCCAACCTAGATCGAGGCACAGACACGGTCTCAATGGGGAAAGCTGAGCTGACTACGCTAACTGTGCTAGTGGCAGACTCCATTAAGCTGGCAAGCTGGCTAACAGCCTGTTGCCTGGCCTGCACCTTATTTCATTGTGGAGCTAGAGGAGTTAGAGCCCTGTCTATGTTCGTAGATAAGATGAGAGCACCCCTCCAGCTAGGATGGAGTCCGTCACTCCTCAGCAGGCCAGGCTTGGTCCTGTTTGTGGGTGAATCCCAGAAAGAGGGCCAGTTATCTACAAATTCTATCTTTTGGGAGGGGCAGAACACAGTTTTCATCCAGCGATTGAGTTGTGAGACTCTGCTGTAGAGCTCATCACTCCCCCTAACTGGGAGGGGGCCAGAGACAATTACTCGATGCCGACACATCTTTCTAGCTGATTTACATGCTGAAGCTATATTGCGCTTGGTGACCTCTGACTGTTTCATCCTAACATCGTTGGTGCCGACGTGAATAACAATATCTCTATACTCTCTACACTCGCCAGTTTTAGCTTTAGCCAGCACCGTCTTTAGATTAGCCTTAACGTCGGTAGCCCTGCCCCCTGGTAAACAGTGTATGATCGCTGGATGATTAGTTTTAAGTCTAATACTGCGGGTAATGGAGTCGCCAATGACTAGGGTTTTCAATTTGTCAGAGCTAATGGTGGGAGCCGTCGGCGTCTCAGACCCCACAACGGGAGGAGCAGAGACCAGAGAAGTCTCGGCCTCCGACTCCGACTCGCTTAATGGGGAGAACCGGTTGAAAGTTTCTGTCGGCTGAATGAGCGACACCGGTTGAGCATTCCTACAGCGTTTCCCTCCAGAAGCCATGAGAAAGATGTCCGGCTGCGGGGACCGTGCGAGGGGGTTTATACTAACGTTACTATCTGTACTTACTGGTGGCACAGACGCTGTTTCATCCTTTCCTACACTGAAATGACCCTTGCCTAACGATTGCGTCTGAAGCTGGGCTTGCAGCACAGCTATCCTTGCCGTAAGGCGATCATTCTCCTGTATATTATGAGTACAACGACTGCAATTAGAAGGCATCATGTTAATGTTACTTAGCTTATAATCAATATAGCACGGGGCAATAAGGCCCAGGGGGGTAGTATATAACCAATATAGCACGGGGCAATAAGGCCCAGGGGGGTAGTATATAACCAATATAGCACGGGGCAATAAGGCCCAGGGGGGTAGTATATAATCAATATAACACAGGGCAATAAGGCCCAGGGGGGGGTAGTATATAACCAATATAGCACGGGGCAATAAGGCCCAGGGGGGGTAGTATATAATCAATATAGCACGGGCAATAAGGCCCAGGGGGGTAGTATATAACCAATATAGCACGGGGCAATAAGGCCCAGGGGGGGGTAGTATATAACCAATATAGCACGGGGCAATAAGGCCCAGGGGGTAGTATATAACCAATATAGCACGGGGCAATAAGGCCCAGGGGGGTAGTATATAATCAATATAGCACGGGGCAATAAGGCCCAGGGGGTAGTATATAATCAATATAGCAAGGGGCAATAAGGCCCAAGGGGGGTAGTATATAACCAATATAGCACGGGGCAATAAGGCCCAAAGGGGGTAGTATATAACCAATATAGCACGGGGCAATAAGGCCCAGGGGGGGTAGTATATAACCAATATAGCACGGGGCAATAAGGCCCAGGAGGGGGTAGTATATAACCAATATAGCACGGGGCAATAAGGCCCAGGGGGGGTAGTATATAACCAATATAGCACGGGGCAATAAGGCCCAGGGGGTAGTATATAACCAATATAGCACGGGGCAATAAGGCCCAGGGGGGTAGTATATAATCAATATAGCATGGGGCAACAAGGCCCAGGGGGGGTAGTATATAACCAATATAGCACGGGGCAATAAGGCCCAGGGGGGGTAGTATATAACCAATATAGCACGGGGCAATAAGGCCCAGGGGGGTAGTATATAATCAATATAGCATGGGGCAACAAGGCCCAGGGGGGGTAGTATATAACCAATATAGCACGGGGCAATAAGGCCCAGGGGGGTAGTATATAACCAATATAGCACGGGGCAATAAGGCCCAGGGGGGTAGTATATAATCAATATAGCACGGGGCAATAAGGCCCAGGGGGGGTAGTATATAACCAATATAGCACGGGGCAATAAGGCCCAGGGGGGGTAGTATATAACCAATATAGCACGGGGCAATAAGGCCCAGGGGGGGTAGTATATAACCAATATAGCACGGGGCAATAAGGCCCAGGAGGGGTAGTATATAACCAATATAGCACGGGGCAATAAGACCCAGGGGGTAGTATATAACCAATATAGCACGGGGCAATAAGGCCCAGGGGGGTAGTATATAACCAATATAGCACGGGGCAATAAGGCCCAGGGGGGTAGTATATAACCAATATAGCACGGGGCAATAAGGCCCAGGGGGGTAGTATATAACCAATATAGCACGGGGCCATAAGGCCCAGGGGGGTAGTATATAACCAATATAGCACGGGGCAATAAGGAGGAGGAGGAGGAGGAGGAGGAAGAGGCCGTGCTGACAGAGATGCATGCTGGACATTTCAGTGTGAAGGTGCATGATTTCCAAAATCAACCTTCGCTTCTTCTGGCTTGGGATTGTCAAGGATGTGGACAGCCGTGAAATAACATTTACAAAAAGGTTATTATTAATATCTGAAATGATTATGATTTTTGATGAATGTCCTATTGGTACCCTGTCTAGCCTACCAGAAGTTTGAGAGGGTGAAGACCGTCGTCGCCAGAAGTTTGAGAGGGTGAAGACCGTGGGCGCCAGAAGTTTGAGAGGGTGAAGACTGTAGACTGGTGGGGTCAGCTAGGGGTCAGGGGGTCAGCTAGGGGTCAGGTAGGGGTCATGGGGTCAGTTTGAGAGGGTGCAGACCGTCGTCGCCGGAGTTGAAGCCCATCAAAGTTGTTTTGCTATGACACACGATCACATTTTGCATTAATAAATAGTTTTGTTTTTTAAATGGTTGCTTTATTTGACTACAGCAGAGTTCAATATGATCAAATATTTGTTGTCAGTATCCGTATAAATATGAAAACTGCAAACTGTATGACACAAGCATCTCTTGATTCTGACTCTTTCCTCATCCTTCAACTCTCTCTCTCTCTCTCTCTCTCTCTCTCTCTCTCTCTCTCTCTCTCTCTCTCTCTCTGTCTCTCTCTGTCTCTCTCTCTGTCTGTCTCTCTCTCTCTGTCTCTCTCTCTCTCTCTCTCTCTCTCTGTCTCTCTCTCTCTCTCTCTCTCTCTCTCTCTCTCTCTATCCTCTCCGTCGCGACAAAATTCTGCATCTAGTGACGTCCGATCGCCCAACAATCTGCCCCCTCATCTCGTCCCGTCTCCTCCTCCATCTCATTACGTCGTCGACACCTACTGTTATTGTCATGTTGTCATTATCTAATAATGCAGTTCGCTAGCCGTATCAAACTGGGAACATAATATCTGTTAGCCGTATCATACTGGGAACATAATATCTGTTAGCCGTATCAAACTGGGAACATAATATCTGTTAACCGAATCAAACTGGGAACATAATATGTGAGATACACAGATGAACTAAAAAAACACAAACACTCGGAACAAAGAGAGCAGCGGCGGCTGGTCTTCACAGTCTCTGTCTTCAAGTCCCCCCCTTTTCTGAGACTGGCTGCCTGTTGAGAACACGTGACAAGGCAGGACCTCCCAAACCCACACAACACCCACTTCTTTATTCCCACATGCCAGAATTAAACTATTTCATTCTGATTGCCATGTGAGTGTCCCCCCCCCAAAAAAAATATCTGTAGAAATAAATTAATGACACAACTGTACCAAAAAAAAACGATCAATTTATGTATTAAAATCTTACATTTTTGTCAGGTTGGTTTTCACAGCTGTTTCATACGGTGTTCATTGTTGTAAATTATCCTTTGATGGTATTTATTTGTTCCACGTTATTCCTTGTTGTTTCCTGAGACCTATAATAGATATATATATATATATTCAACCACAAGGGGGTGCTAACGAGCTATGTGAGATATAACAAAATGCATCCTGATAGAGGACGACTGAAATCAAATCAAAGTTTATTTGTCACGTGGGCCGAATACAACAGGTGTAGTAGACCTCACAGTGAAATGCTGAATACAACAGGTGTAGTAGACCTCACAGTGAAATGCTGAATACAACAGGTGTAGTAGACCTCACAGTGAAATGCTGAATACAACAGGTGTAGTAGACCTCACAGTGAAATGCTGAATACAACAGGTGTAGTAGACCTTACAGTGAAATGCTGAATACAACAGGTGTAGTAGACCTCACAGTGAAATGCTGAATACAACAGGTGTAGTAGACCTTACAGTGAAATGCTGAATACAACAGGTGTAGTAGACCTCACAGTGAAATGCTGAATACAACAGGTGTAGTAGACCTCACAGTGAAATGCCAAATACAACAGGTGTAGTAGACCTCACAGTGAAATGCTGAATACAACAGGTGTAGTAGACCACACAGTGAAATGCTGAATACAACAGGTGTAGTAGACCTCACAGTGAAATGCTGAATACAACAGGTGTAGTAGACCTTACAGTGAAATGCTGAATACAACAGGTGTAGTAGACCTCACAGTGAAATGCTGAATACAACAGGTGTAGTAGACCTCACAGTGAAATGCTGAATACAACAGGTGTAGTAGACCTTACAGTGAAATGCTGAATACAACAGGTGTAGACCTTACAGTGAAATGCTGAATACAACAGGTGTAGTAGACCTCACAGTGAAATGCTGAATACAACAGGTGTAGTAGACCTCACAGTGAAATGCCGAATACAACAGGTGTAGTAGACCTCACAGTGAAATGCTGAATATAACAGGTGTAGTAGACCTCACAGTGAAATGCTGAATACAACAGGTGTAGTAGACCTCACAGTGAAATGCCGAATACAACAGGTGTAGTAGACCTCACAGTGAAATGCTGAATACAACAGGTGTAGTAGACTTTACAGTGAAATGCCGAATACAACAGGTGTAGTAGACCTCACAGTGAAATGCTGAATACAACAGGTGTAGCAGACCTCACAGTGAAATGCTGAATACAACAGGTGTAGTAGACCTCACAGTGAAATGCCGAATACAACAGGTGTAGTAGACCTCACAGTGAAATGCTGAATACAACAGGTGTAGTAGACCTTACAGTGAAATGCTGAATACAACAGGTGTAGTAGACCTCACAGTGAAATGCTGAATACAACAGGTGTAGTAGACCTTACAGTGAAATGCTGAATACAACAGGTGTAGGTAGACCTTACAGTGAAATGCTGAATACAACAGGTGTAGTAGACCTCACAGTGAAATGCTGAATACAACAGGTGTAGTAGACCTTACAGTGAAATGCTGAATACAACAGGTGTAGTAGACCTCACAGTGAAATGCTGAATACAACAGGTGTAGTAGACCTCACAGTGAAATGCTGAATACAACAGGTGTAGACCTCACAGTGAAATGCTGAATACAACAGGTGTAGACCTCACAGTGAAATGCTGAATACAACAGGTGTAGTAGACCTCACAGGGAAATGCTGAATATAACAGGTGTAGTAGACCTCACAGTGAAATGCTGAATACAACAGGTGTAGTAGACCTTACAGTGAAATGCTGAATACAACAGGTGTAGTAGACCTCACAGTGAAATGCTGAATACAACAGGTGTAGACCTCACAGTGAAATGCTGAATACAACAGGTGTAGTAGACCTCACAGTGAAATGCTAAATACAACAGGTGTAGTAGACCTCACAGTGAAATGCTGAATACAACAGGTGTAGTAGACCTCACAGTGAAATGCTGAATACAACAGGTGTAGTAGACCTTACAGTGAAATGCTGAATACAACAGGTGTAGTAGACCTCACAGTGAAATGCTGAATACAACAGGTGTAGTAGACCTCACAGTGAAATGCTGAATACAACAGGTGTAGTAGACCTCACAGTGAAATGCTGAATACAACAGGTGTAGTAGACCTTACAGTGAAATGCTGAATACAACAGGTGTAGTAGACCTCACAGTGAAATGCTGAATACAACAGGTGTAGTAGACCTCACAGTGAAATGCTGAATACAACAGGTGTAGTAGACCTCATAGTGAAATGCTGAATACAACAGGTGTGTGTGTGTGTGTGTGTGTGTGTGTAAGTAAAGAAATAAAACAACAGTAAAAAGACATTTGAAAATAAGAGTAGAGAGGCTGTATACAGACAGCGGTTAGTCAGGCTGATTGAGGTAGTATGTAGATATGGTTAAAGTGACTATGCAGATATGATAAACAGAAAGTGTGAAAGTATATTATTTCAGTGTAGATGTGGGATCAATTAAAAACAGGACAGAAAAGCCAGTGTACGAATCAAACGGATTTGCATATGAATGGAGGCGGAAATTATCTGACTTCCTGATCTGTCAGGTAACTTTAATGTGTCAAGGTTTTTCTTTACCATTTCCCGAAACGATACAACGTTTTTAAGACATGGATTTCATGTTAACAAAGTTACCAAAACAGTAGTTAGAATTAATATTTTCATTTTATGAGCTAAAACAACACTTGTTTTAAAACGGCGAAATTGTCGCGGAAATCAGCCTTGTTTGCAGAGCGACGACGAAAACATCATTTAGGCTGCAAGGAATCATTACCTCATCACTCCGTTGATATGGCAACGGAGCTAAAGGTTTATTGAATCCCATTGTGACATAGAGGGGGGGGGCATTATTTGGCATGACGGGGGCCATAGAGGGGGGCGTTATTTGGCATGACGGGGGCCATAGAGGGGGGGCGTTATTTGGCATGACGGGGGCCATAGAGGGGGGCGTTATTTGGCATGACGGGGGCCATAGAGGGGGGCGTTATTTGGCATGACGGGGGCCATAGAGGGGGGCGTTATTTGGCATGACGGGGGCCATAGAGGGGGGCGTTATTTGGCATGACGGGGGTCATGGGGGGGGCATTATTTGGCATGACGGGGGCCATAGAGGGGGGCGTTATTTGGCATGACGGGGGCCATAGAGGGGGGCGTTATTTGGCATGACGGGGGCCATAGAGGGGGGGCGTTATTTGGCATGACGGGGGCCATAGAGGGAGGGCGTTATTTGGCATGACGGGGCCATAGAGGGGGGCGTTATTTGGCATGACGGGGGCCATAGAGGGAGGGCGTTATTTGGCATGACGGGGGCCATAGAGGGAGGGCGTTATTTGGCATGACGGGGGCCATAGAGGGGGGCGTTATTTAGCATGACGGGGGCCATAGAGAGGGGCGTTATTTGGCATGACGGGGGCCATAGAGGGGGGCGTTATTTGGCATGACGGGGGCCATAGAGGGGGGGCGTTATTTGGCATGACGGGGGCCATAGAGTGGGGCGTTATTTGGCATGACGGGGGCCATAGAGGGGGGGGCCATAGAGGGGGGGGCGTTATTTGGCATGACGGGGGCCACAGAGGGGGGGCGTTATTTGGCATGACGGGGGCCATAGAGGGGGGGGGCGTTATTTGGCATGACGGGGGCCATAGAGGGGGGGGCGTTATTTGGCATGACGGGGGCCATAGAGGGGGGGGCGTTATTTGGCATGACGGGGGCCATAGGCCTCTATAGGGAACAGAGTGCCTTATGGGAACACAGGTGACCTGTTATGAGGATCAACGACCCTGATGTGTAGTCCCCACCACCACCTGTTATGAGGATCAATGACCCTGATGTGTCGTCTCCACTTCCTGTTATGAGGATCAATGACCCTGATGTGTCGTCTCCACTTCCTGTTATGAGGATCAATGACCCTGATGTGTAGTCTCCACTTCCTGTTATGAGGATCAATGACCCTGATGTGTAGTCCCCACCACTTCCTGTTATGAGGATCAATGACCCTGATGTGTCGTCCCCACCACCACCTGTTATGAGGATCAATGACCCTGATGTGTTGTCACCACTTCCTGTTATGAGGATCAATGACCCTGATGTGTCGTCTCCACTTCCTGTTATGAGGATCAATGACCCTGATGTGTCGTCCCCACTTCCTGTTATGAGGATCAATGACCCTGATGTGTAGTCCCCACCACTTCCTGTTATGAGGATCAATGACCCTGATGTGTCGTCCCCACTTCCTGTTATGAGGATCAATGACCCTGATGTGTAGTCCCCACTTCCTGTTATGACAGGAAGGAGGAGGTCGCTGCAACACTCTCTAGAAGGTGAAACAATGTTTGATGGTCTGTTTTTATTTACAGCTTTTTTATCTCCAAAACATTTCAATTTCCCTTCTGCATGGTGATGATTAACAAACACCAAGAGGTCAGAGCCTTTATACAGCGGAAGGAAGAGAGAGATGGTTTGAGTTTCTCCATCGTTCACCTCATTAAGCCTGTTGGTTCATACAATCAAAAACTCAATGTATAAAGATGGTTAAAATAAAACCCATAAAATGCATAAACAGAAGAAACGCACTTCATTTGTGCAAACAAAAGACAGTAGTCATTTTGGGTTATTTCAAATAAGAAATACAATTTAAAGGACACTAGGAATTTAATTTTAAAAAGAAAAACAATTATAATTTGAGCCTGTTAGACATACAGAGATGATAACAAAACAGGAAGTAAAAAAAAAAGGTCTGCAGACTAAATGAAACTAAAGCAACACAGAGGAGGGCCTCCCAAATTACCCCCTATTCCCCTCATAGTGCACTACAGCAACACAGAGGAGGGCCTCCCAAATTACCCCCTATTCCCCTCATAGTGCACTACAGCAACACAGAGGAGGGCGTCCCAAATTACGCCCTATTCCCCTCATAGTGCACTACTTCTGACCAGAGCCCAATGGGTAGGTAGCGCACTAGAAAGGAAACAGGAAGCCATTTTGGGACAGTTTAGTAGCAATAACTACTGATTCCTGAAGGACATTTCATCTCTTTAGTCTCTAACAGATGTTGCCAGTTTGGAGACATTTCATCTCTTTAGTCTCTAACAGAAGTTGCCAGTTTGGAGACATTTCATCTCTTTAGTCTCTAACAGAAGTTGCCAGTTTGGAGACATTTCATCTCTTTAGTCTCTAACAGAAGTTGCCAGTTTGGAGAGAAAATACACATTATAGACTCAGACTATTTACAACATGAAGCACACATGTATATACACAGGATAATATACCACTGGCAAGCTGAGGGAATATTCTCCTTTCTCTGCAGGGTTCAGACTGTAGACTGGTGGGGTCAGCTAGGGGTCATGGGGTCAGCTAGGGGTCAGGTAGGGGTCAGGGTCTAGACTGTAGACTGGTGGGGTCAGCTAGGGGTCATGGGGTCAGCTAGGGGTCAGGTAGGGGTCAGGGTCTAGACTGTAGACTGGTGGGGTCAGCTAGGGGTCAGGGTCTAGACTGTAGACTGGTGGGGTCAGGTAGGGGTCATGGAGTCAGGTAGGGGTCAGGGTCTAGACTGTAGACTGGTGGGGTCATGGGGTCAGGTAGGGGTCAGGGTCTAGACTGTAGACTGGTGGGGTCAGGTAGGGGTCATGGGGTCAGGTAGGGGTCAGGTAAGGGTCAGGGTCTAGACTGTAGACTGGTGGGGGTCAGGTAGGGGTCAGGGTCTAGACTGTAGACTGGTGGGGTCAGGGTCTAGACTGTAGACTGGTGGGGTCAGGTAGGGGTCAGGTAGGGGTCAGGGTCTAGACTGTAGACTGGTGGGGTCAGGTAGGGGTCAGGTAGGGGTCAGGGTCTAGACTGTAGACTGGTGGGGTCAGGTAGGGGTCAGGTAGGGGTCAGGTAGGGGTCAGCTAGGGGTCAGGTAAGGGTCAGGTAGGGGTCAGCTAGGGGTCAGGTAGGGGTCAGCTAGGGGTCAGGTAGGGGTCAGCTAGGGGTCAGCTAGGGGTCAGGTAGGGGTCAGGTAGGGGTCAGGTAGGGGTCATGGGGTCAGGTAGGGGTCAGGTAGGGGTCAGGTAGGGGTCAGGTAGGGGTCATGGGGTCAGGTAGGGGTCAGGTAGGGGTCAGGTAGGGGTCAGGTAGGGGTCATTAAAGGGAATTAAATTTCACTCCAAAATCTAAACGTGTCTGTTCACTTCCAAACCTAGAAATAGTTTATTCTGATGTGATTTAAACATCGACATGGACTCAGAACATGCAGTTTGGAGAGTAAAAACGAAATACATCTCAAATTAAATGTGAAAACATGATTTAGGAGAACAGAAAACATCTCAGATTTTATAGGGTCCCCCCCCCAGTGTATATTAACCATTGTTTTACCAGGTATATCAACAGAAAACATGGTGTATTACTGTCTCTCGTACACTAAGGACCCGGGGAAGAGTTGGAGGGAGAGGAGAACAACGGGTCTGTTTGAAGGCAGCTCTCATGCTAGAAAACGCTGGAGACCCCTGGTCTAGATAGTGGATTGAGGTGGGGGTTTAGGGTGGGGTGAGAGTCAGGGGGTGACGGTATAGGGTGGGTATGGAGGATGGGTGAGAGTCGAGGGGTGAGGGTTTAGGGGTGAGGGTGTAGGGGGGGTATGGAGGTTAGGTGAGGGTTTAGGGTGGTATGGAGGATGGGTGAGAGTCGAGGGGTGAGGGTTTGGGGTGGGTATGAAGGTTAGGTGAGGGTGTAGGGTGAGGATGTAGGGTGGGTATGGAGGTTGGGTGAGGGTGTAGGGTGGGTATGAAGGTTAGGTGAGGGTGTAGGGGTGAGGGTATAGGGGTGAGGGTTTAGGGGTGAGGGTGTAGGGGTGAGGGTATAGGGGTGAGGGTGTAGGGGTGAGGGTTTAGGGGTGAGGGTTTAGGGGTGAGGGTGTAGGGGTGAGGGTGTAGGGGTGAGGGTTTAGGGGTGAGGGTTTAAGGGTGAGGGTTTAGGGATGAGGGTTTAGGGGTGAGGGTGTAGGGGTGAGGGTGTAGGGGTGAGGGTTTAGGGGTGAGGGTGTAGGGGTGAGGGTGTAGGGGTGAGGGTTTAGGGGTGAGGGTGTAGGGGTGAGGGTGTAGGGGTGAGGGTATAGGGGTTAGGGTGTAGGGGTGAGGGTGTAGGGGTGAGGGTGTAGGGGTGAGGGGCCACATGGTCTCAGATACGGTCCACACTTCTCATTCCTCCATCCAATGACGTCAAAGAGCCAAACCTGGAAAACAAAAACATCAGACAATATTATATCAACAGAAGCTGATCTGACAGGAAGTACCAAACAGCTGATCTGACAGGAAATACCAAACAGCTGATCTGACAGGAAATACCAAACAGCTGATCTGACAGGAAGGACCAAACAGCTGATCTGACAGGAAGTACCAAACAGCTGATCTGACAGGAAGAACCAAACAGCTGATCTGACAGGAAGGACCAAACAGCCGATCTGACAGGAAGTACCAAACAGCCGATCTGACAGGAAGGACCAAACAGCTGATCTGACAGGAAGGACCAAACAGCTGATCTGACAGGAAGGACCAAACAGCTGATCTGACAGGAAGGACCAAACAGCTGATCTGACAGGAAGGACCAAACAGCTGATCTGACAGGAAGGACCAAACAGCTGATCTGACAGGAAGTACCAAACAGCTGATCTGACAGGAAGTACCCAAACAGCTGATCTGACAGGAAGGACCAAACAGCTGATCTGACAGGAAGGACCAAACAGCTGATCTGACAGGAAGGACCAAACAGCTGATCTGACAGGAAGTACCAAACAGCTGATCTGACAGGAAAGACCAAACAGCTGATCTGACAGGAAGGACCAAACAGCTGATCTGACAGGAAGCACCAAACAGCTGATCTGACAGGAAGTACCAAACAGCTGATCTGACAGGAAGGACCAAACAGCTGATCTGACAGGAAGTAGGAGGCCTTCATATGTCTTATCAGGGGTAGTGATAACGATCTGACAGGAAGTAGGAAGCCTTCATAGTGATAATGATCTGACAGGAAGTAGGAGGCCTTCATAGTGATAATGATCTGACAGGAAGTAGGAGGCCTTCATATGTCTTATCAAGGGGTAGTGATAACGATCTGACAGGAAGTAAACATTTGGCAATCCCAGGGTGCTCCGTGTAGCCAGACAAGTCCTCACCTCTCCAGGAAGTGGTTGTTCTCCGCCAACTCCTTTACTACCCCCTCCATCTCTTCCTTCAGCTTCTTCATCCTGGAAATCACAGAAAGGATGGAGAGAGTTAACACTGGACACTGTCACTGAGAGTTAACACTGGACACTGTCACTGAGATGGTGGACTATCGTCCCACTGGTTAACACTGGACACTGTCACTGAGAGTTAACACTGGACACTGTCACTGAGATGGTGGACTATCGTCCCACTGGTTAACACTGGACACTGTCACTGAGAGTTAACACTGGACACTGTCACTGAGATGGTGGACTATCGTCCCACTGGTTAACACTGGACACTGTCACTGAGAGTTAACACTGGACACTGTCACTGAGATGGTGGACTATCGTCCCACTGGTTAACACTGGACACTGTCACTGAGATGGTGGACTATCGTCCCACTGGTTAACACTGGACACTGTCACTGAGAAGGTGGACTATCGTCCCACTGGTTAACACTGGACACTGTCACTGAGAAGGTGGACTATCGTTCCACTGGTTAACACTGGACACTGTCACTGAGAGTTGACACTGTCACTGAGAGGGTGGACTATCGTCCCATTGGTTAACACTGGACACTGTCACTGAGATGGTGGACTATCGTCCCATTGGTTAACACTGGACACTGTCACTGAGAGTTAACACTGGACACTGTCACTGAGATGGTGGACTATCGTCCCACTGGTTAACACTGGACACTGTCACTGAGAGTTAACACTGGACACTGTCACTGAGATGGTGGACTATCGTCCCACTGGTTAACACTGGACACTGTCACTGAGAGTTAACACTGGACACTGTCACTGAGATGGTGGACTATCGTCCCACTGGTTAACACTGGACACTGTCACTGAGATGGTGGACTATCGTCCCACTGGTTAACACTGGACACTGTCACTGAGAAGGTGGACTATCGTCCCACTGGTTAACACTGGACACTGTCACTGAGAAGGTGGACTATCGTTCCACTGGTTAACACTGGACACTGTCACTGAGAGTTGACACTGTCACTGAGATGGTGGACTATCGTCCCATTGGTTAACACTGGACACTGTCACTGAGATGGTGGACTATCGTCCCACTGGTTAACACTGGACACTGTCACTGAGAGGGTGGACTATCGTCCCACTGGTTAACACTGGACACTGTCACTGAGATGGTGGACTATCGTCCCACTGGTTAACACTGGACACTGTCACTGAGAAGGTGGAATATCATCCCATTGGGTAACACTGGACACTGTCACTGAGAGGGTGGACTATCGTCCCATTGGTTAACACTGGACACTGTCACTGAGATGGTGGACTATTGGTAAGGTCAGGGGTTAAGGGTTAAGGGTTAGGGACAGTAACTAACCCCAGGGTCATCTCTACAGGGGTTATCTGGCTGAGGTAAGGTCAGGGGTTAAGGGTTAAGGGTTAACGGTTAGGGACGGTAACTCACCCCAGGGCCATCTCTACCAAGGTGCTCTGGCTGAGGTAAGGTCAGGGGTTAACGGTTAGGGACGGTAACTCACCCCAGGGTCATCTCTACCAAGGTGCTCTGGCTGAGGTAAGGTCAGGGGTTAAGGGTTAACGGTTAGGGACGGTAAGTCACCCCAGGGTCATCTCTACCAAGGTGCTCTGGCTGAGGTAAGGTCAGGGGTCAAGGGTTAGGTACGGTAACTCACCCCAGGGTCATCTCTACCAAGGTGATCTGGCTGAGGTAAGGTCAGGGGTTAAGGGTCAGGGACGGTAACCTACCCCAGGGTCATCTCTACCAAGGTGCTCTGGCTGAGGTAAGGTCAGGGGTCAAGGGTTAGGTACGGTAACTCACCCCAGGGTCATCTCTACCAAGGTGCTCTGGCTGAGGTAAGGTCAGGGGTTAAGGGTCAGGGGTCAGAGACAGTAACTCACCCCAGGGTCATCTCTACCAAGGTGCTCTGGCTGAGGTAGGCTTGCGGTTTCACCATACCACTGGACGCCAGAGGTAGCACCTTCCCAGGTAACTGCTCCTGTAGCTACAATACACACAAACATGGATATTAAAACCTAAAAACCATATTTAAAGGGAGAAAAGGTATTGTTCTGAAGCTGAAAAATACATTCATGCAACATAATATCTACTCCACCCATGCAAAGCTGTCATCAAGGCAAAAGGTGACTACTTTCAAGAATCAAAAATATAAAATATATTTTGATTTGTTTAACACTTTTTTGGTTACTACATGATTCCATATGAGTTATTTAATAGTTTTTGATGTCTTCACTATTATTCTACAATGTAGAAAATAGTAAAAATAAAGAAAAACCCTTGAATGAGTCGGTGTGTCCAAACTGTTGACTGGTCCTGCATTTAGCCGAGTTGTTGGACCTGGTTTTATAACTCTGAGATTAGTCTGAAACCATGTTAGCACGGTCAGAAATGCTAACAAACAGTAGCACATCGGTGGTTCTTAATGGACAGAAATGCTACCAAACGGTAGCACATCAGTGGTTCTTAATGGACAGAAATGCTACCAAACGGTAGCACATAAGTGGTTCTTAACGGACAGAAATGCTACCAAACAGTAGCACATCAGGGGTTCTTAATGGACAGAAATGCTACCAAACGGTAGCACATCAGTGGTTCTTAATGGACAGAAATGCTACCAAACGGTAGCACATAAGTGGTTCTTAATGGACAGAAATGCTACAAAACGGTAGCACATCAGGGGTTCTTAACGGACAGAAATGCTAACAAACGGTAGCACATAAGTGAAATGCTAAAGGCGGGGATTGTGTTGTGGACCTCCAATGTTGAATCGACATTGGTGTCATATTGGCTTAGATATGATGGGAGATTTGAATTGATCTTCAATCAGTCCGTACTATGGTCAAGCCAGTCTATAATTAAGGGAATCCCAACCTGCCCCCACAGACTAACATAAAACAACGGGCCAGTCACGCCAGTCTATAATTAAGGGAATCCCAACCTGCCCCCACAGACGAACATAAAACAACGGGCCAGTCTATAATTAAGGGAATCCCAACCTGCCCCCACAGATAAAACAACGGGCCATCCCCTCCTCTCCCTCCCCCTGCTCCATCCCTCAACTTAGTGGAGGAAACCTCCTGTTTACTTCAGTGTTTAGTAAGGTGTGTGTGTGTGTGTGTGTGTGTGTGTGTGAGTTCTGACCTTAATAACTCTCTCCATCACCATGGAAACCTCTTTCTCCACGCTGTTGAATTGGCTGGTTAGACCAATCAGCTGCTTCCTCACGTGATGCACCTTCCTGTACAGGGGAGATAAACACACACTATTGACACACACACACACACACAATTGACACACACACACACACACACACACACACACACACACACACACACACACACACACACACACACACACACACACACACACACACACATACCTACCTTCCTTCATCTACAGGAAACTTACCTCATCTGATATCTACATTACACACTGACCTCATCTGATTACCTACCTTCCTTCCTTCCTTCCTTCCTTAACAGGAAACTTACCTCATCCACTCCTCGCTCTTAGAGATGAAGAGGCGATACTTCATTGCACACTCCTCTGTAAACAGAGACCTGGCCTTGGTGGCATGGAACACCAGCTTCTGTCTGGTAGAGGAACATAATATTACTATACTGTAACCATAGAAACATTATAATATTACTATACTGTAACCATAGAAACATTATAATATTACTATACTGTAACCATAGAAACATTATAATATTACTATACTGTAACCATAGAAACATTATAATATTACTATACTGTAACCATAGAAACATTATAATATTACTATACTGTAACCATAGAAACATTATAATATTACTATACTGTAACCAGAGAAACATTATAATATTACTATACTGTAACCATAGAAACATTATAATATTACTATACTGTAACCAGAGAAACATTATAATATTACTATACTGTAACCAGAGGAACATTATAATATTACTATACTGTAACCAGAGAAACACTAATATTACTATACTGTAACCATAGAAACACTAATATTACTATACTGTAACATTAGAATATTACTATACTGTAACCAGAGGAACATTATAATATTACTATACTGTAACCATAGAAACATTATAATATTACTATACTGTAACCAGAGAAACATAATATTACTATACTGTAACCATAGAAACATTATAATATTACTATACTGTAACCATAGAAACATTATAATATTACTATACTGTAACCATAGAAACATTATAATATTACTATACTGTAACCATAGAAACATTATAATATTACTATACTGTAACCATAGAAACATTATAATATTACTATACTGTAACATTATAATATTACTATACTGTAACATTATAATATTACTATACTGTAACCATAGAAACATTATAATATTACTATACTGTAACCATAGAAACATTATAATATTACTATACTGTAACATTATAATATTACTATACTGTAACCATAGAAACATTATAATATTACTATACTATTACCATAGAAACATAATATTACTATACTGTAACCATAGAAACATAATATTACTATACTGTAACCATAGAAACATAATATTACTATACTGTAACCATAGAAACATAATAATATTACTATACTGTAACCATAGAAACATAATATTACTATACTGTAACCATAGAAACATTATAATATTACTATACTGTAACCATAGAAACATTATAATATTACTATACTGTAACCATAGAAACATTATAATATTACTATACTGTAACCATAGAAACATAATATTACTATACTGTAACCATAGAAACATAATATTACTATACTGTAACCATAGAAACATTATAATATTACTATACTGTAACCATAGAAACATTATAATATTACTATACTGTAACCAGGGTTGGGGTATTTCTGTCATCATGGATAGAGGAGGACTAATGTTGGGGTTGAGGAGTAATTCTCGGTTTAATTCTAGTTAAATGGGTTTCCATCCTGGTTTAATTCTAGTTAAATGGGTTTCCATCCTGGTTTAATTCTAGTTAAATGGGTTTCCATCCTGGTTTAATTCTAGTTAAATGGGTTTCCATCCTGGTTTAATTCTAGTTAAATGGGTTTCCATCCTGGTTTAATTCTAGTTAAATGGGTTTCCATCCTGGTTTAATTCTAGTTAAATGGGTTTCCATCCTGGTTTAATTCTAGTTAAATGGGTTTCCATCCTGGTTTAATTCTAGTTAAATGGGTTTCCATCCTGGTTTAATTCTAGTTAAATGGGTTTCCATCCTGGTTTAATTCTAGTTAAATGGGTTTCCATCCTGGTTTAATTCTAGTTAAATGGGTTTCCATCCTGGTTTAATTCTAGTTAAATGGGTTTCCATCCTGGTTTAATTCTAGTTAAATGGGTTTCCATCCTGGTTTAATTCTAGTTAAATGGGTTTCCATCCTGGTTTAATTCTAGTTAAATGGGTTTCCATCCTGGTTTAATTCTAGTTAAATGGGTTTCCATTGCATTTTCAACTCTACTGATGGTTTTGTCTTGCCGATGCTGTTCGGCCATCGCTCATCCATATATTTATATGTACATATTCTTATTCATTCCTTTACACTTGTGTGTATAAGGTAATTGTTAGGTTAGATTACTTGTTAGATATTACTGCACGGTCGGAAACTACAAGCATTTCACTACACTCGCATTAGCATCTGCTAACCGTGTGGATGTGACCATTAGCATCTGCTAACCGTGTGGATGTGACCATTAGCATCTGCTAACCGTGTGGATGTGACCATTAGCATCTGCTAACCGTGTGGATGTGACCATTAGCATCTGCTAACCGTGTGGATGTGACCATTAGCATCTGCTAACCGTGTGGATGTGACCATTAGCATCTGCTACCGTGTGGAGGTGACCATTAGCATCTGCTAACCGTGTGGATGTGACCATTAGCATCTGCTAACCGTGTGGAGGTGACCATTAGCATCTGCTAACCGTGTGGATGTGACCATTAGCATCTGCTAACCGTGTGGATGTGACCATTAGCATCTGCTAACCGTGTGGAGGTGACCATTAGCATCTGCTAACCGTGTGGAGGTGACCATTATCATCTGCTAACCGTGTGGAGGTGACCATTAGCATCTGCTAACCGTGTGGAGGTGACCATTAGCATCTGCTAACCGTGTGGATGTGACCATTAGCATCTGCTAACCGTGTGGATGTGACCAATAAAACTTGGATTTGATTTGTCACAACAAATGTTACGCTCTATAATGAAAGTGCCCATTTTGGTCTTGGCGCGTGCAGCTGGCAGAGACAGAGCGGGTAGACAGAGCGGGTAGACAGAGCGGGTAGAGACAGAGCGGGTAGAGACAGAGCGGGTAGAGACAGAGCGGGTAGAGACAGAGCGGGTAGAGACAGAGCGGGTAGACAGAGCGGGTAGACAGAGCGGGTAGACAGAGCGGGCAGAGACAGAGCAGGTAGAGACAGAGCGGGTAGAGACAGAGCGGGTAGAGACAGAGCGGGTAGACAGAGCGGGTAGAGACAGAGCGGGTAGACAGAGCGGGTAGAGACAGAGCGGGTAGAGACAGAGCGGGTAGAGACAGAGCGGGTAGAGACAGAGCGGGTAGAGACAGAGCGGGTAGACAGAGCGGGCAGACAGAGCGGGTAGACAGAGCGGGCAGAGACAGAGCGGGTAGACAGAGCGGGCAGACAGAGCGGGCAGACAGAGCGGGTAGACAGAGCGGGTAGACAGAGCGGGTAGACAGAGCGGGTAGACAGAGCGGGCAGAGACAGAGCGGGTAGAGACAGAGCGGGTAGAGACAGAGCGGGTAGACAGAGCAGGCAGACAGAGCGGGTAGACAGAGCGGGTAGACACAGAGCGGGTAGACAGAGCGGGTAGAGACAGAGCGGGCAGAGACAGAGCGGGCAGAGACAGAGCGGGTAGACAGAGCGGGCAGAGACAGAGCGGGTAGACAGAGCGGGTAGACAGAGCGGGTAGACAGAGCGGGTAGACAGAGCGGGTAGACAGAGCGGGTAGACAGAGCGGGCAGACAGAGCGGGCAGACAGAGCGGGTAGACTAACTACACGATGAGATTATTATGGATCAGAACCAGAGTTTTACATGTCAAACGGTAGTCGATCATCGATCACCAGGTGACCAGAATAAGACCCTGGATATTATGGGTTGAATTAGAGCATCACTGTGTGTATTTCCACCCCCCTTTGATCTCGACAGTATATCTGCAGTCTAATAAACTGCATAGTCGAGGGACGACCCAGTATATCTGCAGTCTAATAAACTGCATAGTCGAGGGACGACCCAGTATATCTGCAGTCTAATAAACTGCATAGTCGAGGGACGACCCAGACGCCATATCGTCACGTGACTCCCAAGTTTACTCACATTAGATGGTTGTTACGTTAATATTTGGGGATAAATGCCGTTTCCACTGACATTTTCTCACATTTATTTTACAGACACAAAAAAAGATCCCATCTTAACGAGCGTATTTGTATTTTTTTTTTTTTTTTATGTTTACCGACAAATTGTTTCCTTCAGGCCTGTCAGGACATTTTCTACCCCACATGTACTTTAACTCACGTAAAAAGGACGACAAAAACCCTGTTCGGAGGGAGAGGAAAGACGGACCTACTTGTCAAATTTGTGTATCTGTTCCTCGTTGTACGGCAGACGCCTCTCTGCCTTGTCCTTCTTAAACTGGTGGTAGATGGCCGTAATGGAGTCCAGGAGAACCTTAATCCTCTCAACACTGAGACAGAGAGAGAAAACCATCAGCAAACTGGTGGTAGATGGCCGTAATGGAGTCCAGGAGAACCTTAATCCTCTCAACACTGAGACAGAGAGAGAAAACCATCAGCAAACTGGTGGTAGATGGCCGTAATGGAGTCCAGGAGAACCTTAATCCTCTCAACACTGAGACAGAGAGAGAAAACCATCAGCAAACTGGTGGTAGATGGCCGTAATGGAGTCCAGGAGAACCTTAATCCTCTCAACACTGAGACAGAGAGAGAAAACCATCAGCAAACTGGTGGTAGATGGCCGTAATGGAGTCCAGGAGAACCTTAATCCTCTCAACACTGAGACAGAGAGAGAAAACCATGAGCAAACTGGTGGTAGATGGCCGTAATGGAGTCCAGGAGAACCTTAATCCTCTCAACACTGAGACAGAGAGAGAAAACCATCAGCAAACTGGTGGTAGATAACCGTAATGGAGTCCAGGAGAACCTTAATCCTCTCAACACTGAGACAGAGAGAGAAAACCATCAGCAAACTGGTGGTAGATGGCCGTAATGGAGTCCAGGAGAACCTTAATCCTCTCAACACTGAGACAGAGAGAGAAAACCATCAGCAAACTGGTGGTAGATGGCCGTAATGGAGTCCAGGAGAACCTTAATCCTCTCAACACTGAGACAGAGAGAGAAAACCATCAGCAAACTGGTGGTAGATGGCCGTAATGGAGTCCAGGAGAACCTTAATCCTCTCAACACTGAGACAGAGAGAGAAAACCATCAGCAAACTGGTGGTAGATGGCCGTAATGGAGTCCAGGAGAACCTTAATCCTCTCAACACTGAGACAGAGAGAGAAAACCATCAGCAAACTGGTGGTAGATGGCCGTAATGGAGTCCAGGAGAACCTTAATCCTCTCAACACTGAGACAGAGAGAGAAAACCATCAGCAAACTGGTGGTAGATGGCCGTAATGGAGTCCAGGAGAACCTTAATCCTCTCAACACTGAGACAGAGAGAGAAAACCATCAGCAAACTGGTGGTAGATGGCCGTAATGGAGTTCAGGAGAACCTTAATCCTCTCAACACTGAGACAGAGAGAGAAAACCATCAGCAAACTGGTGGTAGATGGCCGTAATGGAGTCCAGGAGAACCTTAATCCTCTCAACACTGAGACAGAGAGAGAAAACCATCAGCAAACTGGTGGTAGATGGCCGTAATGGAGTCCAGGAGAACCTTAATCCTCTCAACACTGAGACAGAGAGAGAAAACCATCAGCAAACTGGTGGTAGATGGCCGTAATGGAGTCCAGGAGAACCTTAATCCTCTCAACACTGAGACAGAGAAAACCATGAGCAAACTGGTGGTAGATGGCCGTAATGGAGTCCAGGAGAACCTTAATCCTCTCAACACTGAGACAGAGAGAGAAAACCATCAGCAAACTGGTGGTAGATGGCCGTAATGGAGTTCAGGAGAACCTTAATCCTCTCAACACTGAGACAGAGAGAGAAAACCATCAGCAAACTGGTGGTAGATGGCCGTAATGGAGTCCAGGAGAACCTTAATCCTCTCAACACTGAGACAGAGAGAGAAAACCATCAGCAAACTGGTGGTAGATGGCCGTAATGGAGTCCAGGAGAACCTTAATCCTCTCAACACTGAGACAGAGAGAGAAAACCATCAGCAAACTGGTGTTAGATGGCCGTAATGGAGTCCAGGAGAACCTTAATCCTCTCAACACTGAGACAGAGAGAGAAAACCATCAGCAAACTAACATTTAGCATCTCTCTAGGTTACGGTGTGATCTCTGAAGTACACTGTAATCTGGAGAAATTCGTTTTCAAACCGCTAAGCAACAGCTAAGACAAGACACCATAGGATTTGAGCTCCATGGATACATGATTGGACTGTATTAGTGATTTAAACAGTTGGATGGATCACCACTTCCTCCAGCTAAATCAAGACCGAGGTACTTAGACAAAGCACAGAGACAGAGAGACAGAGAGAGAGAGAGACAGAGAGACAGAGAGAGAGAGACAGAGAGAGAGAGAGACAGAGAGAGAGAGAGACAGAGAGAGAGAGACAGAGAGAGAGACAGAGAGAGAGAGACAGAGAGAGAGAGAGACAGAGAGAGACAGAGAGAGACAGAGAGAGACACAGACAGAGAGAGACACAGACAGAGAGAGACACAGACAGAGAGAGACACAGACAGAGAGAGACACAGACAGAGAGAGAGAGAGAGAGAGAGAGAGAGAGAAAGAAAGAAAATCTGGCTGCACATTTTAATTCACGGCCAATAAAAGGTGTTATTTTACATTCTGAACTCAATTTTGAAACAGGCATTAGGAAGGTGACCAAAATCAGCTTTTTACCACCTGAGGACCATTGCTAATGTGTGGCTGTTTTTCTCTCTAAGGCCGATACAGAGAGACTCATCCACGCTTTCATAACAAGCTTCACTACTGTAACGCTCTCCTGTCTGGTCCACCCAGGAAAAGCCCATTGGTCAACTGCAAAACATACAGAATGCTGCATCATGGGTACCGACCAAGGTCACGTTGATCGATGTCGTGCGGTTCTGTCAGCGTAAAACGATCAAGCTCAAAACTAAAACTTTTGCCGCTTTCGCCTCCCGCCACTAGCACGCGCTAAGCGTCGCGTCAATGTTACCCGGAAATAGAAACACGATCGCAGCTAACTCGCCGCGATCCCAGAGACGTCCCAGAACAGCTAACTCGCCGCGATCCCAGAGACGTCCCAGAACAGCTAACTCGCCGCGATCCCAGAGACGTCCCAGAACAGCTAACTCGCCGCGATCACAGAGACGTCCCAGAACAGCTAACTCGCCGCGATCCCAGAGACGTCCCAGAACAGCTAACTCGCTGCGATCCCAGAAACGTCCCAGAACAGCTAACTCGCCGCGATCACAGAGACGTCCCAGAACAGCTAACTCGCCGCGATCCCAGAGACGTCCCAGAACAGCTAACTCGCCGCGATCACAGTGACGTCGCAGAACAGCTAACTCGCCGCGATCCCAGAGACGTCCCAGAACAGCTAACCTGCCGCGATCACAGTGACGTCCCAGAACAGCTAACTCGCCGCGATCACAGAGACGTCCCAGAACAGCTAACTCGCCTCGATCCCAGAGACGTCCCAGAACAGCTAACTCGCCGCGATCACAGTGACGTCCCAGAACAGCTAACTCGCCGCGATCACAGTGACGTCCCAGAACAGCTAACTCGCCGCGATCACAGAGACGTCCCAGAACAGCTAACTCGCCGCGATCACAGAGACGTCCCAGAACAGCTAACTCGCCGCGATCACAGAGACGTCCCAGAACAGCTAACTCGCCGCGATCCCAGAGACGTCCCAGAACAGCTAACTCGCCGCGATCACAGAGACGTCCCAGAACAGCTAACTCGCCGCGATCACAGAGACGTCCCAGAACAGCTAACTCGCCGCGATCACAGAGACGTCCCAGAACAGCTAACTCGCCGCGATCACAGAGACGTCCCAGAACAGCTAACTCGCCGCGATCCCAGAGACGTCCCAGAACAGCTAACTCGCCGCGATCACAGAGACGTCCCAGAACAGCTAACTCGCCGCGATCCCAGAGACGTCCAAGAACAGCTAACTCGCCGCGATCACAGTGACGTCGCAGAACAGCTAACTCGCCGCGATCACAGAGACGTCCCAGAACAGCTAACTCGCCGCGATCACAGAGACGTCGCAGAACAAGGCGAATAACACACAAAATATTTTACACACGGAAGGTTTTTCAAAATGACCAAAAGAGTTCGGTCGGCTTTGCGTTTTCATTTTTTTGCATCGGAAATAAAAATATTGTAATCGTCACAGCCCTAAAACACACTCATTACTTACTTCCTGTCTTCGGGGTGAGTTCCAGCTTGAGTCCAGCTGTCCGTCAAAACGCCACCTGACAGGAACTTACTCTTGATGTCCTGAATCATCTGCTCCATGGGGACTAAAGAGTTGGAGATCTGCACAGAGAGACAACCAATCAATTAGCAGCTCTAGAGATCTGCACAGAGAGACAACCAATCAATTAGCAGCTCTAGAGATGGGAGGCTGAGAGACAACCAATCAATTAGCAGCTCTAGAGATCTGCACAGAGACAACCAATCAATTAGCATCTCTAGAGACAGGAGGCTGAGAGACAACCAATCAATTAGCAGCTCTAGAGATGGGAGGCTGAGAGACAACCAATCAAATAGCAGCTCTAGAGATCTGCACAGAGAGACAACCAATCAATTAGCAGCTCCAGAGATGGGAGGCTGAGAGACAACCAATCAATTAGCAGCTCTAGAGATGGGAGGCTGAGAGACAACCAATCAATTAGCAGCTCTAGATATGGGAGGCTGAGAGACAACCAATCAATAGCAGCCAGGGGCGGGGACAGAGGGAACAGAGGCTGAGTGATAGGTTAGTAGCCAGGGGCGGGGCCAGAGGCTGTGATAGGTTAGCAGCCAGGGGCGGGACCAGAGGGAACAGAGGCTGAGTGATAGGTTAGCAGCCAGGGGCGGGGCCAGAGGGAACAGAGACTGAGTGATAGGTTAGCAGCCAGGGGCGGGGCCAGAGGCTGTGATAGGTTAGCAGCCAGGGGCGGGGCCAGAGGGAACAGAGGCTGAGTGATAGGTTAGCAGCCAGGGGCGGGGCCAGAGGCTGTGATAGGTTAGCAGCCAGGGGCGGGGCCAGAGGCTGTGAAAGGTTAGCAGCCAGGGGCGGGGCCAGAGGCTGTGATAGGTTAGCAGCCAGGGGCGGGGCCAGAGGCTGTGATAGGTTAGCAGCCAGGGGCGGGGCCAGAGGCTGTGATAGGTTAGCAGCCAGGGGCGGGGCCAGAGGCTGTGATAGGTTAGCAGCCAGGGGGGGGACAGAGGGAACAGAGGCTGTGATAGGTTAGCAGCCAGGGGCGGGACCAGAGGCTGTGATAGGTTAGCAGCCAGGGGCGGGGCCAGAGGCTGTGATAGGTTAGCAGCCAGGGGCGGGGACAGAGGGAACAGAGGCTGTGATAGGTTAGCAGCCAGGGGCGGGGCCAGAGGCTGTGATAGGTTAGCAGCCAGGGGTGGGGCCAGAGGCTGTGATAGGTTAGCAGCCAGGGGCGGGGCCAGAGGCTGTGATAGGTAAGCAACCAGTGGCGGGACCAGAGGGAACAGAGGCTGTGATAGGTTAGCAGCCAGGGGTGGGGACAGAGGGAACAGAGGCTGTGATAGGTTAGCAGCCAGGGGCGGGGCCAGAGGCTGTGATAGGTTAGCAGCCAGGGGCGGGGCCAGAGGCTGTGATAGGTTAGCAGCCAGGGGCGGGGCCAGAGGCTGTGATAGGTTAGCAGCCAGGGGCGGGGACAGAGGGAACAGAGGCTGAGTGATAGGTTAGTAGCCAGGGGCGGGGCCAGAGGCTGTGATAGGTTAGCAGCCAGGGGCGGGACCAGAGGGAACAGAGGCTGAGTGATAGGTTAGCAGCCAGGGGCGGGGCCAGAGGGAACAGAGACTGAGTGATAGGTTAGCAGCCAGGGGCGGGGCCAGAGGCTGTGATAGGTTAGCAGCCAGGGGCGGGGCCAGAGGGAACAGAGGCTGAGTGATAGGTTAGCAGCCAGGGGCGGGGCCAGAGGCTGTGATAGGTTAGCAGCCAGGGGCGGGGCCAGAGGCTGTGAAAGGTTAGCAGCCAGGGGCGGGGCCAGAGGCTGTGATAGGTTAGCAGCCAGGGGCGGGGCCAGAGGCTGTGATAGGTTAGCAGCCAGGGGCGGGGCCAGAGGCTGTGATAGGTTAGCAGCCAGGGGCGGGGCCAGAGGCTGTGATAGGTTAGCAGCCAGGGGCGGGGCCAGAGGCTGTGATAGGTTAGCAGCCAGGGGCGGGGCCAGAGGGAACAGAGGCTGAGTGATAGGTTAGCAGCCAGGGGCGGGGCCAGAGGCTGTGATAGGTTAGCAGCCAGGGGCGGGGCCAGAGGCTGTGATAGGTTAGCAGCCAGGGGCGGGGCCAGAGGCTGTGATTGGTTAGCAGCCAGGGGCGGGGCCAGAGGCTGTGATAGGTTAGCAGCCAGGGGCGGGGCCAGAGGGAACAGAGGCTGTGATAGGTTAGCAGCCAGGGGTGGGGCCAGAGGGAACAGAGGCTGTGATAGGTTAGCAGCCAGGGGCGGGACCAGAGGGAACAGAGGCTGTGATAGGTTAGCAGCCAGGGGCGGGACCAGAGGAAACTTACCAGGACTATTTTCTTCCTCATGTCTGAGATCTCATCGTATTCTGACGATGACAACATATTGGCCCGCATTAGCACCTCGTACCTGGGAGAGGGAACGATAACACCGCATTAGCACCTCGTACCTGGGAGAGGAAACGACAACATATTGGCCCGCATTAGCACCTCGTACCTGGGAGAGGAAACAACATATTGGCCCGCATTAACACCTCGTACCTGGGAGAGGAAACGACAACACCGCATTAACACCTCGTACCTGGGAGAGGCGACAAAACCGCATTAACACCTCGTACCTGGGAGAGGAGACAACACCGCATTAACACCTCGTACCTGGGAGAGGCAACGACAACATATTGGCCCGCATTAGCACCTCGTACCTGGGAGAGGAGACAACACCGCATTAACACCTCGAACCTGGGAGAGGCAACGACAACATATTGGCCCGCATTAACACCTCGTACCTGGGAGAGGAGACAACATATTGGCCCGCATTAGCACCTCGTACCTGGGAGAGGAAACGACAACACCGCATTAACACCTCGTACCTGGGAGAGGAGACAACAACGCATTAACACCTCGTACCTGGGAGAGGAAACAACATATTGGCCCGCATTAACACCTCGTACCTGGGAGAGGAAACGACAACACCGCATTAACACCTCGTACCTGGGAGAGGCGACAAAACCGCATTAACACCTCGTACCTGGGAGAGGAGACAACACCGCATTAACACCTCGTACCTGGGAGAGGAGACAACATATTGGCCCGCATTAACACCTCGTACCTGGGAGAGGCGACAACACCGCATTAACACCTCGTACCTGGGAGAGGAAACGACAACACCGCATTAACACCTCGTACTTGGGAGAGGGAACGACAACATATTGGCCCGCATTAACACCTCGTACCTGGGAGAGGGAACGACAACATATTGGCCCGCATTAACACCTCGTACCTGGGAGAGGAGACAACATATTGGCCCGCATTAACACCTCGTACCTGGGAGAGGAGACAACACCGCATTAACACCTCGTACCTGGGAGAGGAGACAACATATCGGCCCGCATTAACACCTCGTACCTGGGAGAGGAAACGACAACACCGCATTAACACCTCGTACCTGGGAGAGGAAACGACAACACCGCATTAACACCTCGTACCTGGGAGAGGAGACCACATATTGGCCCGCATT
The DNA here is from genome assembly GCF_901001165.1 of Salmo trutta. Taxonomy (NCBI): domain Eukaryota; kingdom Metazoa; phylum Chordata; class Actinopteri; order Salmoniformes; family Salmonidae; genus Salmo; species Salmo trutta. The sequence continues at coordinate 472,916 of NW_021823237.1, forward strand.
AGCACCTCGTACCTGGGAGAGGAGACAACATATTGGCACGCATTAACACCTTGTACCTGGGAGAGAAAACGACAACACCGCATTAACACCTCGTACCTGGGAGAGGAAACCACAACATATTGGCCCGCATTAACACCTCGTACCTGGGAGAGGAAACGACAACATATTGGCCTGCATTAACACCTCGTACCTGGGAGAGGAAACAACAACATATTGGTCCGCATTAACACCTCGTACCTGGGAGAGAAGACGACAACATATTGGCCCGTATTAACACCTCGTACCTGGGAGAGGGAACGACAACATATTGGCCCGCATTAACACCTCGTACCTGGGAGAGGGAACGACAACATATTGGCCCGCATTAACACCTCGTACCTGGGAGAGGAAACAACAACATATTAGTCCGCATTAACACCTCGTACCTGGGAGAGGAAACGACAACATATTGGCCCGCATTAACACCTCGTACCTGGGAGAGGAGACAACATATTAGTCCGTATTAACACCTCGTACCTGGGAGAGGAGACGACAACAACAACAACAACAAACCTCTGAGGAGCTGGAGGGGAAAAGCGTCAAAACAAATCAGTGTTTACTCACAGCTGCTCTGTCTTCTCCAGGATCTGAGTGCAGTAGTGGCAGATGTGGATGACCTCTGATTTCTTATGTACCATCTCGCTGTAGTCCTCCTTCATTAACTCACTGAGACAGAGAGACACATTGACCTTATGTACCATCTCGCTGTAGTCCTCCTTCATTAACTCACTGAGACAGAGAGACACATTGACCTTATGTACCATCTCGCTGTAGTCTTCCTTCATTAACTCACTCATTAACCAGTTGACAGAGGGGTACCAGGTGAACCAGTTGACAGAGGGGTACCAGGTGAACCAGTTGACAGAGGGGTACCAGGTGAACAGTGTACCAGTTGACAGAGGGGTACCAGGTGAACAGTGTACCAGTTGACAGAGGGGTACCAGGTGAACAAAGTACCAGTTGACAGAGGGGTATACCAGGTGTACCAGTTGACAGAGGGGTACCAGGTGAACAGTGTACCAGTTGACAGAGGGGTACCAGGTGAACAGTGTACCAGTTGACAGAGTAGGTACCAGGTGAACAGTCACCAGTTGACAGAGGGGTACCAGGTGAACCAGTTGACAGAGGGGTACCAGGTGAACCAGTTGACAGAGGGGTACCAGGTGAACAGTGTACCAGTTGACAGAGGGGTACCAGGTGAACAGTGTACCAGTTGACAGAGGGGTACCAGGTGAACAAAGTACCAGTTGACAGAGGGGTACCAGGTGAACCAGTTGACAGAGGGGTACCAGGTGAACAGTGTACCAGTTGACAGAGGGGTATACCAGGTGTAGCAGTTGACAGAGGGGTACCAGGTGAACAGTGTACCAGTTGACAGAGGGGTACCAGGTGAACAGTGTACCAGTTGACAGAGTAGGTACCAGGTGAACAGTCACCAGTTGACAGAGGGGTACCAGGTGAACCAGTTGACAGAGGGGTACCAGGTGAACAGTGTACCAGTTGACAGAGGGGTACCAGGTGAACAGTGTACCAGTTGACAGAGGGGTACCAGGTGAACAGTGAACCAGTTGACAGAGGGGTACCAGGTGAACAGTGTACCAGTTGACAGAGGGGTACCAGGTGAACAGTGTACCAGTTGACAGAGGGGTATCAGGTGAACAGTGAACCAGTTGACAGAGGGGTACCGGAGTGAACAGTGAACCAGTTGACAGAGAGGTACAAGGTGAACAGTGTACCAGTTGACAGAGGGGTACCAGGTGAACAGTGTACCAGTCGAGAGAGGGGTACCAGGTGAACAGTGTACCAGTTGACAGAGGGGTATCAGGTGAACACTGTACCAGTTTACAGAGGGTTGCCATGGGGAACAGTGTACCAGCTGACAGATGGGTACCAGGTGAACCAGTTGACAGAGGGGTACCAGGTGAACCAGTTGACAGAGGGGTATCAGGTGAACCAGTTGACAGAGGGGTACCAGGTCAACAGTGTACCAGAGGGGTATACCAGGTGAACAGTGTACCAGTTGACAGAGGGGTATACCAGGTGAATGTGCTGGTTGTGTGGTGCATTGTAAGGGGGTTTGAGTTGTACCAGTGTACCAGAGGGGTACCAGGTGAATGTGCTGGTTGTGTGGTGCATTGTAAGGGGTTTTGAGTTGTACCAGTGTACCAGAGGGGTACCAGGTGAATGTGCTGGTTGTGTGGTGCATTGTAAGGGGGTTTGAGTTGTACCAGTGTACCAGAGGGGTACCAGGTGAATGTGCTGGTTGTGTGGTGCATTGTAAAGGGGTTTGAGTTGTACCAGTGTACCAGAGGGGTACCAGGTGAATGTGCTGGTTGTGTGGTGCATTGTAAAGGGGTTTGAGTTGTACCAGTGTACCAGAGGGGTACCAGGTGAATGTGCTGGTTGTGTGGTGCATTGTAAGGAGGTTTTGAGTTATCAGGACTTACATTAGTCCCCTGACTCCCTTCCTGACCAACTCCTGACAAACCAACAGCGAGTCTGAGGTCTTCCACAGGTGGCCCACGTCTCCTGCAAACGTCTGGAGGAAGAGATATTAGGATATTAGTTAGGGGCACCACACACACACCATCCTCCTCCTATGGGCACATAGCTTCTATTTGGGAGGGGGGGGGTCATAGGTTAGCAGTGTGGTTAAGGTTAGGATTAAAATCAGATCGTGTGGCTGTGCCAGCGAGCGGACCACGCTGCAGAGCTGCCTCCAGAACACGAGTCATCTCAATAAATGCCAACCCTGCCCATGTTGAGCTACATGTTGTTTTGTGGCTTTACTCAGGGTGTGAGAGTCTGACAGACATCTAAACAGATCTCGGTTACCTTGGCATAGCTGGCATAACATATAGTTACCTTGGCATAGCTGGCATAACATATAGCATAATATATAGTTACCTTGGCATAGCTGGCATAATATATAGCATAATATATAGTTACCTTGGCATAGCTGGCATAACATATAGCATAATATATGGCATAGCTGGCATTGGCATAGCTGGCATAATATACAGTTACCTTGGCATAGCTGGCATAATATACAGTTACCTTGGCATAGCTGGCATAATATATAGCATAATATACAGTTACCTTGGCATAGCTGGCATAATATATAGTTACCTTGGCATAGCTGGCATTATATACAGTTACCTTGGCATAGCTGGCATAATATACAGTTACCTTGGCATAGCTGGCATAATATACAGTTACCTTGGCATAGCTGGCATAATATATAGTTACCTTGGCATAGCTGGCATAACATATAGTTAGTTACCTTGGCATAGCTGGCATTATATATAGCATAATATATAGTTACCTTGGCATAGCTGGCATAATATATATTTAGTTACCTTGGCATAGCTGGCATAATATATAGTTAGTTACCTTGGCATAGCTGGCATAATATATAGTTAGTTACCTTGGCATAGCTGGCATTACATATAGCATAATATATAGTTACCTTGGCATAGCTGGCATAATATATAGTTACCTTGACATAGCTGGCATAACATATAGCATAATATACAGTTACCTTGGCATAGCTGGCATAACATTTAGTTACCTTGGCATAGCTGGCATAATATATAGTTAGTTACCTTGGCATAGCTGGCATAATATATAGTTACCTTGGCATAGCTGGCATAATATATAGTTACCTTGGCATAGCTGGCATAACATATAGCATAATATACAGTTACCTTGGCATAGCTGGCATAACATTTAGTTACCTTGGAATAGCTGGCATAATATATAGTTAGTTACCTTGGCATAGCTGGCATAATATATAGTTACCTTGGCATAGCTGGCATAACATATAGCATAATATATAGTTACCTTGGCATAGCTGACATAATATATAGTTACCTTGGCATAGCTGGCATAATATACAGTTACCTTGGCATAGCTGGCATTATATTTAGTTACCTTGGCATAGCTAGCATAATATATAGTTACCTTGGCATAGCTGGCATAACATATAGCATAATATACAGTTACCTTGGCATAGCTGGCATTATATATAGTTACCTTGGCATAGCTGGCATAACATTTAGTTACCTTGGCATAGCTGGCATAATATATAGTTAGTTACCTTGGCATAGCTGGCATAATATATAGTTACCTTGGCATAGCTGGCATAACATATAGCATAATATACAGTTACCTTGGCATAGCTGGCATAATATATAGTTAGTTACCTTGGCATAGCTGGCATAACATATAGCATAATATATAGTTACCTTGGCATAGCTGGCATAATATATAGCATAATATACAGTTACCTTGGCATAGCTGGCATAATATACAGTTACCTTGGCATAGCTGGCATAATATACAGTTACCTTGGCATAGCTGGCATAATATATAGTTAGTTACCTTGGCATAGCTGGCATAATATATAGTTACCTTGGCATAGCTGGCATAATATACAGTTAGTTACCTTGGCATAGCTGGCATTATATATAGTTACCTTGGCATAGCTGGCATAATATACAGTTAGTTACCTTGGCATAGCTGGCATAACATATAGCATAATATACAGTTACCTTGGCATAGCTGGCATAATATATAGTTAGTTACCTTGGCATAGCTGGCATAACATATAGCATAATATACAGTTACCTTGGCATAGCTGGCATAATATATATTTAGTTACCTTGGCATAGCTGGCATAATATTTAGTTAGTTACCTTGGCATAGCTGGCATAACATATAGCATAATATACAGTTACCTTGGCATAGCTGGCATAACATTTAGTTACCTTGGCATAGCTGGCATAATATATAGTTAGTTACCTTGGCATAGCTGGCATAATATATAGTTACCTTGGCATAGCTGGCATAACATATAGCATAATATATAGTTACCTTGGCATAGCTGACATAATATATAGTTACCTTGGCATAGCTGGCATAATATACAGTTACCTTGGCATAGCTGGCATTATATTTAGTTACCTTGGCATAGCTAGCATAATATATAGTTACCTTGGCATAGCTGGCATAACATATAGCATAATATACAGTTACCTTGGCATAGCTGGCATTATATATAGTTACCTTGGCATAGCTGGCATAATATATAGTTAGTTAGCTGGCATAATATATAGTTAGTTACCTTGGCATAGCTGGCATAATATATAGTTACCTTGGCATAGCTGGCATAACATATAGCATAATATACAGTTACCTTGGCATAGCTGGCATAATATATAGTTAGTTACCTTGGCATAGCTGGCATAACATATAGCATAATATATAGTTACCTTGGCATAGCTGGCATAATATATAGCATAATATACAGTTACCTTGGCATAGCTGGCATAATATACAGTTACCTTGGCATAGCTGGCATAATATACAGTTACCTTGGCATAGCTGGCATAATATATAGTTAGTTACCTTGGCATAGCTGGCATAATATATAGTTACCTTGGCATAGCTGGCATAATATACAGTTAGTTACCTTGGCATAGCTGGCATTATATATAGTTACCTTGGCATAGCTGGCATAATATACAGTTAGTTACCTTGGCATAGCTGGCATAACATATAGCATAATATACAGTTACCTTGGCATAGCTGGCATAATATATAGTTAGTTACCTTGGCATAGCTGGCATAACATATAGCATAATATACAGTTACCTTGGCATAGCTGGCATAATATATATTTAGTTACCTTGGCATAGCTGGCATAATATTTAGTTAGTTACCTTGGCATAGCTGGCATAACATATAGCATAATATACAGTTACCTTGGCATAGCTGGCATAACATATAGTTAGTTACCTTGGCATAGCTGGCATAATATTTAGTTACCTTGGCATAGCTGGCATCCAGGTCCAGATCGTAGCGAGGCTGGACTTTAGGAGGACTCGCTGTGGAGATCGATAGAGAGACTGAGATTAACAACAGAGACAGATTGCCTGTCTGTCAACCTCGGTGTCTGTCTGTCTGTCTGTCAAGTCCTGTTTCCCCCTAAAGGGAATATCTGTCTGTCTGTTAACCTCAGTCTATGTCTGTCTGTCTGTCTGTCTGTCTGTCTGTCTGTCTGTCTGTCTGTCTGTTTCCCCCTAAAGGGAATATCTGTCTGTGTCCCGCAGCACAAATACAGGAAACATTGAAGGTCTGAACACAATATAAAAACACACCATGCAACAAATTCAAAGATTTTTTTTTAAGAAGGAAATCAGTCAAAGTAAATAAATTCATTAGGTCCTAATCTATGGATTTCACATGACTGGAAATACAGATGAGCATCTGTTGATCACAGATACTTTACAATAAAACGTAGAGGAGTGGGTCAGAAAAACCAGTTTCTGTGAATGTGACCATCTGTCTCATGCATCTCCTTCGCATCGAGTTGATCAGGCTGTTGATTGGTGGCCCTGTTTGGATGTTGTCCCCACCTCCTCTTCGACGGCTGTGTGAAGTTGCTGGATATTGGGCGGGAACTGGAACACGCTGTAGTACACGGTCGATCCAGAGCATCCCAAACATGCTCAACGGGGTGTGACATGTCTGGTGAGTACGCAGGCCGTGGAAGAACTGGGACATTTTCAGTTTCCAGGAATTGGGTACAGATCCTTGCGGCATGGAGGAGGCCGTGTATTATCACGCTGAAACATGGAGGTGATGGTGGCAGATGTCGTCCCGGTATCTTCTGTGCGTTCAACTTGCCATCAATAAAATGTAATTGTGTTGGTTGTTCGTAGCTTTATGCCCGGCCAAACCCCCATCATGGGGCACTCTGTTCACAACGCCGTCCACCCGGGGACGGTCGTAGCTTTATGCCCGGCCAAACCCCCATCATGGGGCACTCTGTTCACAACGCCGTCCACCCGGGGACGGTCGTAGCTTTATGCCCGGCCAAACCCCCATCATGGGGCACTCTGTTCACAACGCCGTCCACCCGGGGACGGTCGTAGCTTTATGCCCGGCCAAACCCCCATCATGGGGCACTCTGTTCACAACGCCGTCCACCCGGGGACGGTCGTAGCTTTATGCCCGGCCAAACCCCCATCATGGGGCACTCTGTTCACAACGCCGTCCACCCGGGGACGGTCGTAGCTTTATGCCCGGCCAAACCCCCATCATGGGGACTCTGTTCACAACGCCGTCCACCCGGGGACGGTCGTAGCTTTATGCCCGGCCAAACCCCCATCATGGGGCACTCTGTTCACAACGCCGTCCACCCGGGGACGGTCGTAGCTTTATGCCCGGCCAAACCCCCATCATGGGGCACTCTGTTCACAACGCCGTCCACCCGGGGACGGTCGTAGCTTTATGCCCGGCCAAACCCCCATCATGGGGCACTCTGTTCACAACGCCGTCCACCCGGGGACGGTCGTAGCTTTATGCCCGGCCAAACCCCCATCATGGGGCACTCTGTTCACAACGCCGTCCACCCGGGGACGGTCGTAGCTTTATGCCCGGCCAAACCCCCATCATGGGGCACTCTGTTCACAACGCCGTCCACCCGGGGACGGTCGTAGCTTTATGCCCGGCCAAACCCCCATCATGGGGCACTCTGTTCACAACGCCGTCCACCCGGGGACGGTCGTAGCTTTATGCCCGGCCAAACCCCCATCATGGGGCACTCTGTTCACAACGCCGTCCACCCGGGGACGGTCGAAAACCGGGATTCATCCGTGAAGAACACACTTCTCCAGCGTACCAGAGGGCATCGAAAGGTGAAACATTTTGGCCAACGAAGTCGATTACGAACCCGGAACTGCAGTCAGGTCAATTATACTGTCAAAGGAGAAATGCTAAGAAACAGGATGAAAACAGGATGGAAACAGGAGGGAAACGGGGTAGAAACAGGATGTAAATAGGAAGGAAAAGGGGATAGAAACAGGATAGAAACGGATGGAAACAGGGATAGAACAGGGATGAAAACAGGATAGAAACAGGGTTGTAAACAGGGATAGAAACAGGATAGAAACGGATGGAATCCGGATAGAAACAGGGATAGAAACAGGGATGAAAACAGGATAGAAACAGGGATAGAAACAGGATGTAAACAGGATAGAAACAGGGATAGAAACAGGATAGAAACAGGGTTGTAAACAGGGATAGAAACAGGATAGAAACGGATGGAATCCGGATAGAAACAGGGATAGAAACAGGGATGAAAACTGGATAGAAACAGGGATAGAAACAGGGATGAAAACAGGATAGAAACAGGATGTAAACAGGATAGAAACAGGGATAGAAACAGCGATGTAAACAGGGATGTAAACAGGATAGAAACAGGACGGGAAAAAAATTGTGCCCAAAATGTGAGAGAAATAATATTTTTGTGCGTACAGAACATTTCCGGGATCTTTTATTTCAGCGGATGAACCACGGGACCAACACTTCACATGTTGTCTGTGTTCAGTGTAAATCCCATTTCCGGACCGACGCTAATAATAAAGACTCTTACGGTCTTCGAAGATGAGCCCCACTGTCGCCACGGACTCTCTGCTCAGCAGCATGATGGGATTGTCTCTGGAGGTCCTCGGGAAGGTCTGGGCTTGGCGGTTGGGCTCGAGCTGCAGGCGACGCCCCTCGTACAGGAGCTCCTGGTTGTGGACCGGGATACTGCACCGCCGAGACAACAGCTCCTGGAAGAGAGTCGCCCTAGGGGGGGGAGAGAGGTCAGAGGTTAAGGGTCAGCTGATATATCTCTCGGAGGAGAGACGGTCCTGTGGACAGAGGAGGATCTGCAGTTTACAGAGAAAAGTAATTACTCGGTGTGTATGGTCAGTGGTTATATTTGTCCTATTTTTAAACACATGAATAGTCTGCCAACCAGAGTCTGCCATTATCAACGGTGACCCTACAAGGTTGGCACACCTGTATTTGAGGAGTTTCTCCCATTCTTCTCTGCAGATCCTCTCAAGCTCTGTCAGGTTGGATTGGGGAGCGTCGCTGCACAGCTATTTTCAAGTCTCTCCAGAGATGTTCGATTGGGTTCAAGTCTGGGCTCTGGCTGGGCCACTCAAGGACATTGAGACTTCTCCCGAAGCCACTCCTGCGTTGTCTTGGCTGTGTCCATAGGGTCGTTGTCCTGTTGGAAGGTGAACCTTCGCCCCCAGTCTGAGGTCCTGAGTGCTCTGTAGCAGTTTTTCAGAGAGTTTTTCTCTCTGTACTTTGCTACGCCAGTCCCTGGCGCTGAAAAACATCCCACAGCATGATGCTGCCGCCACCACCATGCTTCACCGAAGGGATGGTGCCAGGTTTCCTCCAGACGTGACGCTTGGCATTCAGGCCAAAGAGTTCAATCTTGGTTTCATCAGAACAGAAAATCTTGTCTCTCATGGTCTGAGAATCCTTTAGGTACCTTTTTGGCAAACTCCAAGCGGGCTGTCATGTGCGTTTTACTGAGGAGTGGCTTCCGTCTGGCCGCTCTACCACAAAGGCCTGATTGGTGGAGTGCTGCAGAGATGGTTGTCCTTCTGGAAGGTTCTCCCATCTCCACAGAGGACTGGAGCTCTGTCAGACTAAAGGCCTGATTGGTGGAGTGCTGCAGAGATGGTTGTCTTTCTGGAATGTGCAAAAATGTCTAAAAACACATTGTTGCTTTGTCATTATGGGGTACTGTGTAGATTGATGAGGGGAAAAAATAATTGTATACATTTTAGAATAAGGCTGTAACGTATTGTACTGGTGGATGTAGTGGAGACTCACGTATTGTACTGGTGGATGTAGTGGAGACTCACGTATTGTACTGGTGGATGTAGATGTAGTGGAGACTCATGTATTGTACTGGTGGATGTAGATGTAGTGGAGATTCACGTATTGTACTGGCGGATGTAGATATAGTGGAGACTCACGTATTGTACTGGTGGATGTAGATGTAGTGGAGATTCACGTATTGTACTGGCGGATGTAGTGGAGACTCACCTATTGTACTGGTGGATGTAGTGGAGACTCACGTATTGTACTGGTAGATGTAGTGGAGACTCACGTATTGTACTGGTGGATGTAGATGTAGTGGAGACTCATGTATTGTACTGGTGGATGTAGTGGAGACTCACGTATTGTACTGGTAGCTGTAGTGGAGACTCACCTATTGTACTGGTGGATGTAGTGGAGACTCACGTATTGTACTGGTAGATATAGTGGAGACTCACGTATTGTACTGGTAGATATAGTGGAGACTCACGTATTGTACTGGTAGATGTAGTGGAGACTCACGTATTGTACTGGTGGATGTAGATGTAGTGGAGACTCATGTATTGTACTGGTGGATGTAGTGGAGACTCACGTATTGTACTGGTAGATATAGTGGAGACTCACGTATTGTACTGGTAGATATAGTGGAGACTCACGTATTGTACTGGTAGATGTAGTGGAGACTCACGTATTGTACTGGTGGATGTAGATGTAGTGGAGACTCATGTATTGTACTGGTGGATGTAGTGGAGACTCACGTATTGTACTGGTAGATGTAGTGGAGACTCACCTATTGTACTGGTAGATATAGTGGAGACTCACGTATTGTACTGGTAGATATAGTGGAGACTCACGTATTGTACTGGTAGATATAGTGGAGACTCACGTATTGTACTGGTGGATGTAGTGGGGACTCACGTATTGTACTGGTGGATGTAGTGGGGACTCACGTATTGTACTGGTGGATGTAGTGGAGACTCACGTATTGTACTGGTGGATGTAGTGGAGACTCAGGTATTGTACTGGTGGATGTAGTGGAGACTCAGGTATTGTACTGGTGGATGTAGTGGAGACTCACGTATTGTACTGGTGGATGTAGTGGAGACTCACGTATTGTACTGGTGGATGTAGTGGAGACGCACGTATTGTACTGGTGGATGTAGTGGAGACGCACGTATTGTACTGGTGGATGTAGATATAGTGGAGACTCACGTATTGTACTGGCGGATGTAGTGGAGACTCACGTATTGTACTGGTGGATGTAGTGGAGATTCACGTATTGTACTGGTGGATGTAGATATAGTGGAGACTCACGTATTGTACTGGCGGATGTAGTGGAGACTCACGTATTGTACTGGTGGATGTAGTGGAGACTCACGTATTGTACTGGTGGATGTAGATGTAGTGGAGACTCACGTATTGTACTGGCGGATGTAGTGGAGACTCACGTATTGTACTGGCGGATGTAGTGGAGACTCACATATTGTACTGGTGGATGTAGATGTAGTGGAGACTCACGTATTGTACTGGTGGATGTAGATGTACTGGAGACTCACGTATTGTACTAGTGGATGTAGATGTAGTGGAGACTCACGTATTATACTGGTGGATGTAGTGGACACTCACGTATTGTACTGGTGGATGTAGATGTACTGGAGACTCACGTATTGTACTGGTGGATGTAGATGTAGTGGAGACTCACATATTATACTGGTGGATGTAGTGGAGACTCACGTATTGTACTGGTGGATGTAGTGGAGACTCACGTATTGTACTGGTGGATGTAGATATAGTGGAGACTCACGTATTGTACTGGTGGATGTAGATGTAGTGGAGACTCACGTATTGTACTGGTGGATGTAGTGGAGACTCATGTATTGTACTGGTGGATGTAGTGGAGACTCACGTATTGTACTGGTGGATGTAGATATAGTGGAGACTCACGTATTGTACTGGTGGATGTAGTGGAGACTCACCTATTGTACTGGTGGATGTAGTGGAGACTCACGTATTGTACTGGTAGATGTAGTGGAGACTCACGTATTGTACTGGTGGATGTAGTGGGGACTCACGTATTGTACTGGTGGATGTAGATGTAGTGGAGACTCACATATTGTACTGGTGGATGTAGTGGAGACTCACGTATTGTACTGGTGGATGTAGTGGAGACTCACGTATTGTACTGGTGGATGTAGTGGAGACTCACGTATTGTACTGGTGGATGTAGTGGAGACTCACGTATTGTACTGGTGGATGTAGATATATTGGAGACTCACGTATTGTACTGGCGGATGTAGTGGAGACTCACGTATTGTACTGGTGGATGTAGTGGAGACTCACATATTGTACTGGTGGATGTAGATATAGTGGAGACTCACGTATTGTACTGGCGGATGTAGTGGAGACTCACGTATTGCACTGGTGGATGTAGTGGAGACTCACGTATTGTACTGGTGGATGTAGATGTAGTGGAGACTCACGTATTGTACTGGTGGATGTAGTGGAGACTCACGTATTGTACTGGTGGATGTAGATGTAGTGGAGAGTAGCCTGCTGTAGACTGAAGACCAACACCACGGTACGATGCAGGATATCACTGGTCTCAGCGAAGAACTGGTCAAAGCCCCAACACTTCTCCTGGTCAGCCTCCAAGATGTTGGCTAGGACTGGGGTCAGCAAGCTCTGGAGGCCCCTGGAGGAGAGGGAGATCAGAGGTTAGAGGTTAGACTGGGGTCAGCAAGCTCTGGAGGCCCCTGGAGGAGAGAGAGAGAGAGGTCAGAGGTTAGCCTCCAAGATGTTGGCTAGGACTGGGGTCAGCAGGCTCTGGAGGCCCATGGAGGAGAGAGAGAGAGAGAGGTCAGAGGTTAGCCTCCAAGATGTTGGCTAGAACTGGGGTCAGCAAGCTCTGGAGGCCCCTGGAGAAGAGAGGTCAGGGGTTAGAGGTTAGGGGTTAGAGGTCAGGGGTTAGAGGTTAGGGGTTAGAGGCTAGAGGTTAGAGGCTAGAGGTTAGAGGTCAGGGGTTAGAGGTTAAAGGTCAGGGGTTAGAGGTTAGGGGTTAGAGGTTAGGGGTTAGAGGTTAGAGGTCAGGGGTTAGAGGTTAGGGGTTAGAGGTCGTACTTGGACAGGTTGCAGGAGACGGGCATCTCCGTGTTCCACTCAATCTTCCCGTTCTCAAACTTCTGCTGCCCTGAGACGGTTCCTGAGGGCTTCTCTGTGATGATTTTATACCTGATGGGGAGAGACAGGACAACGACGTCACTCTACACAACCATCCATCACCTAGACAAACATCTCATCTCACTTTCCAGATGCTGTCACACCTGTTCTACTTGTCCACCTGTCACACCTGGTACACCTGTCACACCTGTCATACCTGTCCCACCTGTCGACCTGTCCCACCCGGGTACACCTGTCCCACCTGTCGACCTGTCCCACCTGTCACACCTGTCATATCTGTCCCACCTGTCCACCTGTTACACCTGTCCACCTGTACACCTGTCATACCTGTTACACCTGTCCCACCTGTCGACCTGTCCCACCTGGTACACGTGTCCCACCTGTCGACCTGTCCCACCTGTTACACCTGTCACACCTGTCATACCTGTCCCACCTGTTCACCTGTCCACCTGTCACACATGTCCCACCTGGACTTCCAAGGAGCCACTCCTCTCCTATTTTGTGCGTTATTGGACAGGAAATGGGTCCAGAGGAAAGAGGTCCTGAAACAGCACTGGGCTGGTCTAAACCACTGCAGCAGCAGTAGCTATATACAGTACATTCAGAAAATATCCAGACCTCTTGACTTCTTCCACATTTTGTTATGTTACAGCCTTATTCTAAAATGGATTCAATTGTTTTTATCCCCCTCTTCAATCTCCACACAACACCCCATAATGACATCACAATACCCCATAATGACATCACAATACCCCATAATGACATCACAATACCCCATAATGACATCACAATAATGACATCACAATACCCCATAATGACATCACAATACCCCATAATGACATCACAATACCCCATAATGACAAAGCAAACACAGGTTTTTTTAATTGTAAGTATTCAGAACCTTTACTCAGTACTTTGTTGAAGCAATATTGGCAACGATTACAGCCTCGAGTCTTCTTGGGTATGACGCTACAAGTTTGGAACACCTGTATTTAGGGAGTTTCTCCCATTCTTCTCTGCAGATCCTCTGTCAGGTTGGATGGGGAGCGTCGCTGCACAGCTATTTTTAGGTCTCTCCAGAGATGTTCGATCGGGTTCAAGTCCGGGCTCTGTCTGGGCCACTCAAGGACATTCTGAGACTTGTTTCGAAGCAACTCCTGCTTTGTCTTGGCTGTGTGCTTAGGGTCGTTGTCCTGTTGGAAGGTGAACCTTCACCCCAGTCTGAGGTCCTCAGGGCTCTGGAGCAGTTTTTCATCAAGGATCTCTCTGTACCTTGCTCCAATCATCTTTCCCTCGATCCGCTGAAAAACATTCCCACAGCATGATGCTGCCACCACCATGCTTCACCGAAGGGATGCTGCCAGGTTTCTTCCTAGGTCACCAGGATGTAGTTCTTAGACCAATAGACCACCCTAGGTCACCAGGATGTAGTTCTTAGACCACTAGACCACCCTAGGTCACCAGGATGTAGTTCTTAGACCACCCTAGGTCAACAGGATGTAGTTCTTAGACCACTAGACCACCAGGATGTAGTTCTTAAACCACCCTAGGTCACCAGGATGTAGTTCCTAGACCACTAGACCACCAGGATGTAGTTCTTAGACCACCCTAGGTCACCAGGATGTAGTTCCTAGACCACCCTAGGTCACCAGGATGTTGTTCTTAGACCACTAGACCACCCTAGGTCACCAGGATGTAGTTCTTAGACCACCCTAGGTCACCAGGATGTAGTTCTTAGACCACTAGACCACCCTAGGTCACCAGGATGTAGTTCTTAAACCACCCTAGGTCACCAGGATGTAGTTCTTAAACCACCCTAGATCACCAGGATGTAGTTCTTAGACCACCCTAGGTCACCAGGATGTAGTTCTTAGACCACCCTAGGTCACCAGGATGTAGTTCTTAGACCACCCTAGGTCACCAGGATGTAGTTCTTAGACCACCCTAGGTCACCAGGATGTTGTTCTTAGACCACTAGACCACCAGGATGTAGTTCTTACATGACTTCCTTGTTCCTGCGCGGTCCTTCGAAGGGTCTGAAGGGCAGTGACCCGGTGGCAGCGTGGAAGAAGGTCACGCCGATGCTCCACAGGTCAACCGTCGCTCCGTACTTCTTCTGGTGCTCCTTCCTCAGTACTGCTCGCTCATACATGTCAGGATGCTGTTAGATACACACAGAGAAACACACAGAGAAACACACAGAGAAACACACAGAGAAACACACAGAGAAACACACAGAGAAACACACAGAGAAACACACAGAGAAACACACAGAGATACACACAGAGATACACACAGAGAAACACACAGAGATACACACAGAGATACACACAGAGAAACACACAGAGAAACACACAGAGATACACACAGAGAAACACACAGAGATACACACAGAGATACACACAGAGAAACACACAGAGAAACACAGAGATACACACAGAGATACACACAGAGAAACACACAGAGATACACACAGAGATACACACAGAGAAACACACAGAGAAACACACAGAGAAACACACAGAGAAACACACAGAGAAACACACAGAGATACACACAGAGATACACACAGAGATACACACAGAGAAACACACAGAGATACACACAGAGATACACACAGAGATACACACAGAGAAACACACAGAGATACACACAGAGATACACACAGAGAAACACACAGAGAAACACACAGAGAAACACACAGAGAAACACACAGAGATACACACAGAGAAACACACAGAGAGAAACAGACAGAGAGAGAAACACACAGAGAGAGAAACACACAGAGAAACACACAGAGAAACACACAGAGATACACACAGAGAAACACACAGAGATACACACAGAGATACACACAGAGATACACACAGAGAAACACACAGAGATACACACAGAGAAACACACAGAGAAACACACAGAGAAACACACAGAGAAACACACAGAGATACACACAGAGAGAAACACAGAGATACACACAGAGATACACACAGAGATACACACAGAGAGAAACACAGAGATACACACAGAGATACACACAGAGATACACACAGAGAGAAACACAGAGATACACACAGAGATACACACAGAGAAACACACAGAGATACACACAGAGAAACACACAGAGAAACACACAGAGAAACACACAGAGATACACACAGAGAAACACACAGAGAGAAACAGACAGAGAGAGAAACACACATAGAGAGAAACACACAGAGAGAGAAACACACAGAGAGAGAAACACACAGAGAGAGAAACACAGAGAGAGAGAGAGACACAGAGAGAAACACAGAGAGAGAAACACACAGAGAGAGGAACACACAGAGAGAGAAACACAGAGATACACACAGAGAGACACACACAGAGAGAGAGAGACACAGAGAGAAACACACAGAGAGAGAAACACACAGAGAGAGAGAGACACTCGTCATGTTGAGCTGGAGTCCATAGCAGATAATTCCTTTAGATGAGTAAAGTGTCCTATCGTAGGTGAGAGGTGAAAACGGCAAGTCAGGAGGTCAGGAAGTCAGGAGGTCAGGAAGTCAGGAGGTCAGGAAGTCAGGAGGTCAGGAAGTCAGGAAGTCAGGTGGTCAGGAGGTCAGGAGGTCAGGAAGTCAGGTGGTCAGGAGGTCAGGAAGTCAGGAAGTCAGGAGGTCAGGAAGTCAGGAGGTCAGGAGGTCAGGAGACTCACCAGGTATTCCTCGGTGCCGTAAAGAGAGACAAACTGCTCATCGTCCTCCAGCTCTCTGGCCGCTCCGAAATCGGTCAGCTTGTAGACGGACCTCCCGTCCTCGCCGATGACGCGCATGATGTTGCCTGGTTTGATGTCCCGGTGAACGATACCGTACTCTCTGAGATGGTTCATACCGGCAACTGGTAATATACAGGATGGGGTTAATACATTACCCATTACATTACCCCCTCCACACACAGGACGGGGTTATTACCCCCTCCACACACAGTCATTACCAGGGTTAATACATTACCCCCTCCACACACAGGACGGGGTTAATACATTACCCCCTCCACACACAGTCATTACCAGGCAACCTAACTTACAGGACAGTAATACTACCAGTCAACCTGTGTGTAGGCAGGGTAAGGTAGGTTGGTAGGTAGGGTAAGGTAGGTTGGTAGGTAGGTAGGTAGGTTGTGATCAGAGTGGTTAGTAGGCAGGGTAAGGTAGGTTGGTAGGTAGGTAGGTTAGTTGTGATCAGAGTGGTTAGTAGGCAGGTAGGTAGGTTGGTTGTGATCAGAGTGGTTAGTAGGCAGGGTAAGGTAGGTTGGTTGTGATCAGAGTGGTTAGTAGGCAGGGTAAGGTAGGTTAGTTGTGATCAGAGTGGTTAGTAGGCAGGGTAAGGTAGGTTAGTTGTGATCAGAGTGGTTAGTAGGCAGGGTAAGGTAGGTTGGTTGTGATCAGAGTGGTTAGTAGGTAGGGTAAGGTAGGTTAGTTGTGATCAGAGTGGTTAGTAGGTAGGGTAAGGTAGGTTGGTTGTGATCAGAGTGGTTAGTAGGCAGGGTAAGGTAGGTTAGTTGTGATCAGAGTGGTTAGTAGGCAGGGTAAGGTAGGTTGGTTGTGATCAGAGTGGTTAGTAGGCAGGGTAAGGTAGGTTAGTTGTGATCAGAGTGGTTAGTAGGCAGGGTAAGGTAGGTTAGTTGTGATCAGAGTGGTTAGTAGGCAGGGTAAGGTAGGTTGGTTGTGAACAGAGTGGTTAGTAGGCAGGGTAAGGTAGGTTAGTTGTGATCAGAGTGGTTAGTAGGCAGGGTAAGGTAGGTTAGTTGTGATCAGAGTGGTTAGTAGGCAGGGTAAGGTAGGTTAGTTGTGATCAGAGTGGTTAGTAGGCAGGGTAAGGTAGGTTGGTTGTGATCAGAGTGGTTAGTAGGTAGGGTAAGGTAGGTTAGTTGTGATCAGAGTGGTTAGTAGGTAGGGTAAGGTAGGTTGGTTGTGATCAGAGTGGTTAGTAGGCAGGGTAAGGTAGGTTAGTTGTGATCAGAGTGGTTAGTAGGTAGGTAGGTAGGTTAGTTGTGATCAGAGTGGTTAGTAGGTAGGGTAAGGTAGGTTAGTTGTGATCAGAGTGGTTAGTAGGTAGGGTAAGGTAGGTAGGTAGGTTAGTTGTGATCAGAGTGGTTAGTAGGTAGGGTAAGGTAGGTTAGTTGTGATCAGAGTGGTTAGTAGGCAGGGTAAGGTAGGTAGGTAGGTAGGTAGGTAGGTAGGTTGGTAGGTAGGTAGGTAGATAGGTAGGTAGGTAGGTAGGTAGGTAGGTAGATAGGTAGGTAGGTAGGTAGGTAGGTAGGTTGGTAGGTAGGTAGGTAGGTTGGTTGTGAACAGAGTGGTTAGTAGGCAGGGTAAGGTAGGTTAGTTGTGATCAGAGTGGTTAGTAGGTAGGGTAAGGTAGGTTAGTTGTGATCAGAGTGGTTAGTAGGCAGGGTAAGGTAGGTAGGTAGGTAGGTAGGTAGGTAGGTAGGTAGGTAGGTTAGTTGAGATGAAGGTAAACAAAGGAGGAAATAAAGCAGGAATTCAGGAAATACTGGTTCCTCATATCAATCCTTTGTTATGAACCGATTTATTAATATACTAGTTAGGCTTTGCTATGTCAAGCATGGTGTTGTGTGGAGCTGATGACGAGAGAGAGAGAGAGAGCGAGAGAGCGAGAGAGAGCGAGAGAGAGCGAGAGAGAGCGAGCGAGAGAGAGCGAGAGAGAGAGAGCGAGAGAGAGCGAGAGAGAGCGAGAGAGAGAGAGTGTGTGTGTGTGTGTGCAGTCCTCCTTACCCACGTCCTGCAGCACGATAAGGAACTCATCCTCAGGGAGACCGTAGGCATTAGAAGACTCCTCCAGCACCGTGTACAGACTCCCACAGGGACAATACTCCATCACCAGCACCTTGTGCCGCGTGTTGGACTGGGACAGGAAATTACATGTTAGTCGGCACTATGGAACAAACATACATGTGGTCAAATCAATGGTGTCCACTTTCTGTTTCAGAGTTTCTGATGTGGACTAAACCCCACCCTCTTCATGTCTCGGATGGTCCCTAACGCTCTGGGGGACCCCACATAGCATATGAACACGTTATAAGCCACGGCAATTTAAAAATAAAAAATTACAGTAAATTAACTTCAAACTGTAAATGTTTCTCTCTGCATGAAATTAGCTAGAAAACTGCACATTCTCCTCCCTGCCCCATGGGAAATTGGTAGACTTGATTAGCCTAGGTAGCTAGCTGGCTAACAGACTCAATTAGCCTAGGTAGCTAGTTGGCTAACATAGACTTCATTAGTCTAGGTAACTAGCTGGCTAACAGACTCAATTAGCCTAGATAACTAGCTGGCTAACATAGACTTTATTAGCCTAGGTAGCTAGTTGGTTAAAATAGACTTGATTAGCCTAGGTAGCTAGTTGGCTAACAGACTCAATTAGCCTAGGTAGCTAGTTGGCTAACATAGACTTTATTAGCCTAGGTAGCTAGTTGGTTAAAATAGACTTGATTAGCCTAGGTAGCTAGTTGGCTAACATAGACTTTATTAGCCTAGGTAGCTAGTTGGTTAAAATAGACTTGATTAGTCTAGGTAGCTAGCTGGCTAACAGACTCAATTAGCCTAGGTAGCTAGCTGGCTAACAGACTCAATTAGCCTAGGTAGCTAGCTGGCTAACAGACTCAATTAGCCTAGATAGCTAGCTGGCTAACAGACTCAATTAGCCTAGGTAGCTAGCTGGCTAACAGACTCAATTAGCCTAGGTAGCTAGTTGGCTAACATAGACTTCATTAGTCTAGGTAACTAGCTGGCTAACATAGACTTCATTAGCCTAGATAACTAGCTGGCTAACAGACTCAATTAGCCTAGGTAGCTAGTTGGCTAACAGACTCAATTAGCCTAGGCAGCTAGTTGGCTAACATAGACTTTATTAGCCTAGGTAGCTAGTTGGTTAAAATAGACTTGATTAGCCTAGGTAGCTAGTTGGCTAACAGACTCAATTAGCCTAGGTAGCTAGTTGGCTAACAGACTCAATTAGCCTAGGTAGCTAGTTGGCTAACAGACTCAATTAGCCTAGGTAGCTAGCTGGCTAACAGACTCAATTAGCCTAGGTAGCTAGCTGGCTAACAGACTCAATTAGCCTAGGTAGCTCCTCTAGGTAGTGATAGTATATACTGATAGAGATACCTCCTCTAGGTAGTGATAGTATATACTGATAGAGATACCTCCTCTAGGTAGTGATACTATATACTGATAGAGATACCTCCTCTAGGTAGTGATAGTATATACTGATAGAGATACATCCTCTAGGTAGTGATAGTATATACTGATAGAGATACCTCCTCTAGGTAGTGATAGTATATACTGATAGAGATACCTCCTCCTCTAGGTAGTGATAGTATATACTGATAGAGATACCTCCTCCACTAGGTAGTGATAGTATATACTGATAGAGATACCTCCTCTAGGTAGTGATAGTATATACTGATAGAGATACCTCCTCCTCTAGGTAGTGATAGTATATACTGATAGAGATACCTCCTCTAGGTAGTGATAGTATATACTGATAGAGATACCTCCTCTAGGTAGTGATAGTATATACTGATAGAGATACCTCCTCTAGGTAGTGATAGTATATACTGATAGAGATACCTCCTCCTCTAGGTAGTGATAGTATATACTGATAGAGATACCTCCTCTAGGTAGTGATACTATATACTGATAGAGATACCTCCTCCACTAGGTAGTGATAGTATATACTGATAGAGATACCTCCTCTAGGTAGTGATAGTATATACTGATAGAGATACCTCCTCTAGGTAGTGATACTATATACTGATAGAGATACCTCCTCCTCCACAGCGAACAGCTTGACGATGTTCTTATGGTTGAGTTTCTTCAGGACCTCAAACTCTCTCATCTGGACGTCGAGCGGTCGCAGGAAACTGAGGTTGTTGAACACCTTCACCGCATACAGGTCCCCCGTTTTCTGGTGTTAAGAGAACAAAACATTATTAAAACCTTAAATAGCAAACAACTAATTGGCTGCGTCCCAAATGGAATTCTATTTCCATTTGTAGTGCACTGAAGTCGTGAAACGTGAAAAACGTGAAAAAAAGCGTGTTAGCCCTGTACCTTGTGTCTGCCACGGTAAACGTTAGCGTGTTAGCTCTGTACATTTACATTTTACATTTACATTTACATTTAAGTCATTTAGCAGACGCTCTTATCCAGAGCGACTTACAAATTGGTGCATTCACCTATAATATCCAGTAGAACAAACACTTTACAATAGTGCATCTAAATCCTTTAAAGGGGGGGGGGGGTTAGAAGGATTACTTTATCCTATCCCTGTACCTTGTGTCTACCACGGTAAACGTTAGCGTGTTAGCTCTGTACCTTGTGTCTACCACGGGAACGTTAGCGTGTTAGCTCTGTACCTTGTGTCTGCCACGGTAAACGTTAGCGTGTTAGCTCTGTACCTTGTGTCTGCCACGGTAAACGTTAGCTCTGTACCTTGTGTCTACCACGGTAAACGTTAGCATGTTAGCTCTGTACCTTGTGTCTGCCACGGTAAACGTTAGCCCTGTACCTTGTGTCTACCACGGTAAACGGTAGCGTGTTAGCTCTGTACCTTGTGTCTACCACGGTAAACGTTAGCGTGTTAGCTCTGTACCTTGTGTCTACCACGGTAAACGTTAGCATGTTAGCTCTGTACCTTGTGTCTACCACGGTAAACGTTAGCGTGTTAGCCCTGTACCTTGTGTCTGCCACGGTAAACGTTAGCGTGTTAGCCCTGTACCTTGTGTCTACCACGGTAAACGTTAGCGTGTTAGCCCTGTACCTTGTGTCTGCCACGGTAAACGTTAGCCCTGTACCTTGTGTCTACCACGGTAAACGTTAGCGTGTTAGCTCTGTACCTTGTGTCTACCACGGTAAACGTTAGCGTGTTAGCTCTGTACCTTGTGTCTACCACGGTAAACGTTAGCATGTTAGCTCTGTACCTTGTGTCTACCACGGTAAACGTTAGCGTGTTAGCCCTGTACCTTGTGTCTGCCACGGTAAACGTTAGCGTGTTAGCCCTGTACCTTGTGTCTACCACGGTAAACGTTAGCGTGTTAGCCCTGTACCTTGTGTCTGCCACGGTAAACGTTAGCGTGTTAGCTCTGTACCTTGTGTCTGCCACGGTAAACGTTAGCATGTTAGCTCTGTACCTTGTGTCTGCCACGGTAAATGTTAGCATGTTAGCCCTGTGCCTTGTGTCTGCCACGGTAAACGTTAGCGTGTTAGCTCTGTACCTTGTGTCTGCCACGGTAAACGTTAGCATGTTAGCTCTGTACCTTGTGTCTACCACGGTAAACGTTAGCGTGTTAGCTCTGTACCTTGTGTCTGCCGCGGTAAACGTTAGCTCTGTACCTTGTGTCTACCACGGTAAACGTTAGCATGTTAGCTCTGTACCTTGTGTCTGCCACGGTAAACGTTAGCGTGTTAGCTCTGTACCTGTGTGCCACGGTAAACGTTAGCGTGTTAGCCCTGTACCTTGTGTCTGCCACGGTAAACGTTAGCTCTGTACCTTGTGTCTACCACGGTAAACGTTAGCGTGTTAGCTCTGTACCTTGTGTCTGCCACGGTAAATGTTAGCATGTTAGCCCTGTGCCTTGTGTCTACCACGGTAAACGTTAGCGTGTTAGCTCTGTACCTTGTGTCTGCCACGGTAAACGTTAGCGTGTTAGCTCTGTACCTTGTGTCTGACACGGTAAACGTTAGCGTGTTAGCTCTGTACCTTGTGTCTGCCACGGTAAACGTTAGCGTGTTAGCTCTGTACCTTGTGTCTGCCACGGTAAACGTTAGCGTGTTAGCTCTGTACCTTGTGTCTGCCACGGTAAACGTTAGCATGTTAGCCCTGTACCTTGTGTCTGCCACGGTAAACGTTAGCGTGTTAGCTCTGTACCTTGTGTCTACCGCGGTAAACGTTAGCGCGTTAGCTCTGTACCTTGTGTCTGCCACGGTAAACGTTAGCGTGTTAGCTCTGTACCTTGTGTCTGCCGCGGTAAACGTTAGCTGTAGCTCCCTGGCCCAGCAGGTCTGAGATGAGCCACAGGTAGTTGGCTGTGCTCTGCATGATGCCGGCTTCAGGTTCACCTGTAGTGGACAACAACAACCAGCACATTCAGACAGCACACTATGGGGAATGACATGGCATATTGAAAAACTAGCTCTGGTCCAGGGTGTTAGTGAGGCTTCTTCCTAAAAGGCTCAACGTTAGCAAGCTGCACTAACGCCAAGGACCAGAGCTAACTGTGGTCAGGGTCACTCGTACAGTAGATAAAGAGAGAAACATTAGGTTATAGCAACACCTGAAACAGTAACCGTCAAATTATTATCACGATTGTTGTAGCTATGGTCATAATAACACAAATTATGTGTACTTCGAATACCAAGGATTTCTGGGAAATATTGAACAGATATTTCACTAGCTAGGTTTCCAATCCAAAATGGAGGCAGATTTTCACATGTATATTCTGAAATGTGCATAAAGAAAATATTTGCATTTTCCCAACAGTGGTGTGATGATGTAGTACACACCAAACTGACTTGTTGTTGATAAATAAATCAGTGGTGTGATGATGTAGTACACACCAAACTGACTTGTTGTTGATAAATAAATCAGTGGTGTGATGATGTAGTACACACCAAACTGACTTGTTGTTGATAAATAAATCAGTGTGTGATGATGTAGTACACACCAAACTGACTTGTTGTTGATAAATAAATCAGTGTGTGATGATGTAGTACACACCAAACTGACTTGTTGTTGATAAATAAATCAGTGTGTGATGATGTAGTACACACCAAACTGACTTGTTGTTGATAAATAAATCAGTGTGTGATGATGTAGTACACACAAAACACACTTATTCACCTGAAGTTTTCATGTACAGAATAAAAATCGACCGTTCAATATGTTTCCATCACATTTTCAACACTACTGATTGTTTTATTTTACATTAAATAGAAATAAAACAATGAATTTAGGAGAATATCTTATAGAACGGGTTAAAGTTATGTTTTGTAACCCAGGGTGTTAAACAGTAAATAACGGCTACTTCTCAGAAAGTATTACTGTCAACAGGAGAAAAACAAGTTTGTCCACTATCAGCATATCTATTTATTATAGCCATCAAAATGTTAGCTGTTAAAATTAGATTCAACAATACTATTAGGGGATTAGAAATCCAGGGCTTAAAAACAAAAAGGTGTCATTGTACGCTGATGATTCATGTTTTCTTTTAAATCCACAATTTGAATCCCTCCACGGCCTCATAGAGGATCTAGATACTTTTACTATCCTCTCTGGATTACAACCAAATTATTATTTTTTTTATTTAACCTTTATTTAACTAGGCAAATCAGTTAAGAACACATTCTTATTTACAATGACGGCCTACACCGGCCAAACCCTAACCCCGATGACGCTGGGAGAATTGTGCCCCGCCCTACGGGACTCCCAATCACGGCCGGTTGTGATACAGCCTGGTATCGAACCAGGGTCTGTAGTGATGCCTCTAGCAGACCCCTGTGCCAAGTCTGGTTTTGGCACATGCGCTCTAGCCAACAGTGCGGGTACACTGTCTATATGATGAGATTATTATGGATAAGAGTGAGAATATTTGGATTTGTCAAACGGCATCAAGAGCATCACCAGGACTTCCACCAGCCTGTGAAGTTCATCATAGAATTTATTTCACCTGTAGCCTGATAAACTGCATGGTTTCCTGAGTCGTAGTGGGAGACACCATATCATCCCATGACTCCAAATGGGTTAGAAATATTTGCGCATAAAGAGGTTTCCACCGCCATTTCACGCATAATTAAAATTTACCTAACTACATAATAAGATTCCACCATGATGAAGAAACAAAATTATCAGCGTTTATAAAATTGTACCAAAACTTCCTGTTTCCATCACAGCTGTCGTGCTAAAAAAAAAAAAAAAAAAAAATACGACTTTTACTGGCATTAAAAACTGTCGATGCGGTTAGTAAAGGGAAATCCACTTCCTGACTCAGCAGTGTCACAGATAATATATCACTGATCCACTGAGAAGTTAATGAAAATTTACAAAAAAACCCTACCGAAATAAATGTAGACTAGAGCGATAATCCATAATAGTGGAGCTGGATGTCAAACAGTCTCTAAATGTACTGATTACTTTATTACACCGTGACGCCTCGGCACATCGCTGGGAAATCCCCCCTCCGGTCCAATGCGTTCACAATTATGACAAATATATAAAGACAATGTCCTAGCTACATGTAAAGGTCAAACTAACGTTATATACTATTGGTGCGAAATGTCATTTGACTATTACAAAATGCTGTAGTACTGGCTAACGTTAATAGATAGATAGCTAGTTAGCCTTGTTTTGTTTTTAGCTAGCTAGCTAAAGTTCTACGCATCAGGCTATTCACCCAATGCGACGGCTTGTGTTACCTTTTATTCATGTATTTTTTTAACTAGCTAACTAAATAAACCAAATAACGTTGAAGGAGGAGAAAAATGTATTTTAGATAAACGTTATATTTCGT
>NW_021823237.1:503370-517742 GCF_901001165.1 Salmo trutta
TAGCTACCCCACTTCCCTTCTCTATATCAGAGACCGATGCTGGTAGACCAGAGAATCTAGCTACCCCACTTCCCTTCTCTACATCAGAGACCGATGCTGGTAGACCAGAGAATCTAGCTACCCCACTTCCCTTCTCTACATCAGAGACCGATGCTGGTAGACCAGAGAATCTAGCTACCCCACTTCCCTTCTCTACATCAGAGACCGATGCTGGTAGACCAGAGAATCTAGCTACCCCACTTCCCTTCTCTCCATCAGAGACCGATGCTGGTAGACCAGAGAATCTAGCTACCCCACTTCCCTTCTCTACATCAGAGACCGATGCTGGTAGACCAGAGAATCTAGCTACCCCACTTCCCTTCTCTCCATCAGAGACCGATGCTGGTAGACCAGAGAATCTAGCTACCCCACTTCCCTTCTCTCCATCAGAGACCGATGCTGGTAGACCAGAGAATCTAGCTACCCCACTTCCCTTCTCTACATCAGAGACCGATGCTGGTAGACCAGAGAATCTAGCTACCCCACTTCCCTTCTCTATATCAGAGACCGATGCTGGTAGACCAGAGAATCTAGCTACCCCACTTCCCTTCTCTACATCAGAGACCGATGCTGGTAGACCAGAGAATCTAGCTACCCCACTTCCCTTCTCTACATCAGAGACCGATGCTGGTAGACCAGAGAATCTAGCTACCCCACTTCCCTTCTCTATATCAGAGACCGATGCTGGTAGACCAGAGAATCTAGCTACCCCACTTCCCTTCTCTACATCAGAGACCGATGCTGGTAGACCAGAGAATCTAGCTACCCCACTTCCCTTCTCTACATCAGAGACCGATGCTGGTAGACCAGAGAATCTAGCTACCCCACTTCCCTTCTCTACATCAGAGACCGATGCTGGTAGACCAGAGAATCTAGCTACCCCACTTCCCTTCTCTCCATCAGAGACCGATGCTGGTAGACCAGAGAATCTAGCTACCCCACTTCCCTTCTCTACATCAGAGACCGATGCTGGTAGACCAGAGAATCTAGCTACCCCACTTCCCTTCTCTATATCAGAGACCGATGCTGGTAGACCAGAGAATCTAGCTACCCCACTTCCCTTCTCTACATCAGAGACCGATGCTGGTAGACCAGAGAATCTAGCTACCCCCACTTCCCTTCTCTACATCAGAGACCGATGCTGGTAGACCAGAGAATCTAGCTACCCCACTTCCCTTCTCTATATCAGAGACCGATGCTGGTAGACCAGAGAATCTAGCTACCCCACTTCCCTTCTCTACATCAGAGACCGATGCTGGTAGACCAGAGAATCTAGCTACCCCACTTCCCTTCTCTACATCAGAGACCGATGCTGGTAGACCAGAGAATCTAGCTACCCCACTTCCCTTCTCTACATCAGAGACCGATGCTGGTAGACCAGAGAATCTAGCTACCCCACTTCCCTTCTCTCCATCAGAGACCGATGCTGGTAGACCAGAGAACAGAAGACCTCTGTTATCAATGTAATGTCCCGGGACAGGCCGACCCAGACATGTGTACATCAGGAAGCTCTGACATCATATCCTCCCTCTCTACATCAGGAAGCTCTGACATCATATCCTCCCTCTCTACATCAGGAAGCGCTGACATCATATCCTCCCCCTCTACATCAGGAAGCTCTGACATCATATCCTCCCCCTCTACATCAGGAAGCTCTGACATCATATCCTCCCCCCTCTACATCAGGAAGCTCTGACATCATATCCTCCCTCTCTACATTAGGAAGCTCTGACATCATATCCTCCCCCTCTACATCAGGAAGCTCTGACATCATATCCTCCCCCTCTACATCAGGAAGCTCTGACATCATATCCTCCCTCGTGTTGCTGCGTTATATCCTGATATATGAACTGCAGCACCGACCTTATTCACGACGTCGCTCCGCTCAAAACGTCCAGACCACACAAACACATTCCTCATCCAATCCATTTGAACTGTGTGCATCATGTTGTCTGTTCCAGTCACTAGGAGCAGAACTGTAAAGTGCACTTGGAGAATGACAACATTTCCAACGATGCTGGTCGAATCTAAAAACAGACATGGACAGGGGACAGACAAGACTCACAGCTAGAGACGGACAGGGGACAGACCAGGACAGAGGACAGACAGGAGACTGTCTCAGCTAGAGACAGGAGACAGATAAGACTCACAGCTAGAGACAGGGGACAGACCAGGACAGGGGACAGACAGTTGACTGTCTCAGCTAGAGACAGACAGGAGACTGTCTCAGCTAGAGACAGACAGGAGACTGTCTCAGCTAGAGACAGACAGGGACAGGAGCTCAGCAGAGACACTGTGGTTTAGAGGTCTTCTATACTGTACATCTAGAAAGGAACATCAGGGAGAAGAGTTCTGGAGGATTGGATTGGCCTTAGTGTGTCTGGGTCTGGACAGAAGACGGCCATTTTGGATTGGATTGGCCTTAGTGTGTCTGGGTCTGGACAGAAGACGGCCATTTTGGATTGGATTGGCCTTAGTGTGTCTGGGTCTGGACAGAAGACGGACATTTTGGATTGGATTGGCCTTAGTGTGTCTGGGTCTGGACAGAAGACGGCCATTTTGGATTGGATTGGCCTTAGTGTGTCTGGGTCTGGACAGAAGACGGCCATTTTGGATTGGATTGGCCTTAGTGTGTCTGGGTCTGGACAGAAGACGGACATTTTGGATTGGATTGGCCTTAGTGTGTCTGGGTCTGGACAGAAGACGGACATTTTGGATTGGATTGGCCTTAGTGTGTCTGGGTCTGGACAGAAGACGGACATTTTGGATTGGATTGGCCTTAGTGTGTCTGGGTCTGGACAGAAGACGGACATTTTGGATTGGATTGGCCTTAGTGTGTCTGGGTCTGGACAGAAGACGGCCATTTTGGATTGGATTGGCCTTAGTGTGTCTGGGTCTGGACAGAAGACGGCCATTTTGGATTGGATTGGCCTTAGTGTGTCTGGGTCTGGACAGAAGACGGCCATTTTGGATTGGATTGGCCTTAGTGTGTCTGGGTCTGGACAGAAGACGGCCATTTTGGATTGGATTGGCCTTAGTGTGTCTGGGTCTGGACAGAAGACGGCCATTTTGGATTGGATTGGCCTTAGTGTGTCTGGGTCTGGACAGAAGACGGCCATTTTGATCAAGATACATACACCCTGTAATGCCTTCTACAGTCCCAGAGGAACAACAGAGACAACCAGGACCCTGTAATGTCTTCATACTGTCCCAGAGGAACAACAGAGAGAACCAGGACCCTGTAATGTCTACTACAGTCCCAGAGGAACAACAGAGACAACCAGGACCCTGTAATGTCTTCATACTGTCCCAGAGGAACAACAGAGAGAACCAGGACCCTGTAATGTCTTCTACAGTCCCAGAGGAACAACAGAGAGAACCAGGACCCTGTAATGTCTACTACAGTCCCAGAGGAACAACAGAGACAACCAGGACCCTGTAATGTCTTCATACTGTCCCAGAGGAACAACAGAGACAACCAGGACCCTGTAATGTCTTCTACAGTCTATATTGATAATTGGCCTGGCCTATTGGACAACTAAAAGACAAAGACGGACGTTTTGAGGTATGTGTGAATGTTCTGAGAGGATGAGATGACAGCTTTAAATCGTCCTCAGGTTTCAGTCTGAAATGTCCCACAGCTCTGATTGGATAAACGGGGGAGAGAGAAAACGACCCAGTTTAAAGAAGGATCCCTTTTCCCCGACCGTCTTTTTAGTTTGAGACAGGACAGGGACGAGACAGGACAGAGACAGGACAGGGACAGGACAGAGACAGGACAGAGACAGGACAGAGACAGGACAGAGACAAGACAGAGACAAGACAGAGACAGGACAGAGACAAGACAGAGACAAGACAGAGACAGGACAGAGACAGGACAGAGACAGGACAGGACAGAGACAGGACAGAGACAAGACAGGACAGAGACAGGACAGAGACAAGACAGAGACAAGACAGGACAGAGACAGAGACAAGACAGAGACAGGACATCACTAAAGGATTGTTGATATTGTCTAAGATTGTCGCCATACGTTTGGACTGACTGACATGGTAGAAAAATAAAATGGAGGCAAATTACTGAAAGACGGAATGACGAAGTACAGCAAGAACTCAATGGATATACAACACGGTTTTTCTTTATAGCTTATAAATACGGTATATACACTATGTGGTACAAAAATATTAAAACCCTTGGCAAAAAAAAACAACTAAATGATTTGAAGAACTGATCAGGTACAATAAGTCGACCTCTGTGGAGAAGTTTAGCTCGGGGGAGGACAGAGGGAGAGACAGAGAATACAGGTGAAAGAGAGCGAGACCTCAGAAGGTAGATTACAGATGGTCTCTGGGTCTGTCTCATCCAGACAGGATAGATGGTCTCTGGGTCTGTCTCATCCAGACAGGATAGATGGTCTCTGGGTCTGTCTCATTCAGACAGGATAACCCCCCTCCTCAGTAACAGATGGTCTCTGGGTCTGTCTCATCCAGACAGGATAGATAACCCCTCCTCCTCAGTAACAGATGGTCTCTGGGTCTGTCTCATCCAGACAGGATAGATAACCCCTCCTCCTCAGTAACAGATGGTCTCTGGGTCTGTCTCATCCAGACAGGATAGATGGTCTCTGGGTCTGTCTCATTCAGACAGGATAGATGGTCTCTGGGTCTGTCTCATTCAGACAGGATAGATAACCCCCCTCCTCATTAACAGATGGTCTCTGGGTCTGTCTCATCCAGACAGGATAAAGAGATTCTTCAGTTGCAGTCTGGCATTTAAAACAAAAACATACAAAAAAAAAATATAAAAAATAACCTCAAATAGCAGAACGTAGATTTTGGTTGAATATTGTGCAGTAGTGACCTCATCAGACGGGAGACAGGTTCTGTGAACCCTGACCTCGACCTCTGTACCCCACCCCTTCCTGGACCAATGCGTCGGGTCAGGAGGGTTGTGGTAGTGATGAGGGGGGTCAGGAGGGTTGTGGTAGTGATGAGGGGGGTCAGGAGGGTTGTGGTAGTGATGAGGGGGGTGAGGAGGGTTGTGGTAGTGATGAGGGGGGTCAGGAGGGTTGTGGTAGTGATGAGGGGGGTCAGGAGGGTTGTGGTAGTGATGAGGGGGGTCAGGAGGGTTGTGGTAGTGATGAGGGGGGTCAGGAGGGTTGTGGTAGTGATGAGGGGGGTGAGGAGGGTTGTGGTAGTGATGAGGGGGGTGAGGAGGGTTGTGGTAGTGATGAGGGGGGTCAGGAGCGTTGTGGTAGTGATGAGGGGGGTCAGGAGGGTTGTGGTAGTGATGAGGGGGGGTCAGGAGGGTTGTGGTAGCGATGAGGGGGGGTCAGGAGGGTTGTGGTAGCGATGAGGGAGGTCAGGAGGGTTGTGGTAGCGATGAGGGAGGTCAGGAGGGTTGTGGTAGGGATGAGGGGGGTCAGGAGGGTTGTGGTAGCGATGAGGGGGGTCAGGAGGGTTGTGGTCGTACCTAGTTGAAGCAATACAAGCTGACAGGCAGACAGGAAACCATTAAAAAGGAGATCGAATCACTCAGTACACCTTGTTGTCTGTTACCATGGGGATCACCGATCCACTACAAAATGGCTGCCCAGGCTGCAGAGTGCTACGGTGCAGTACTGTCTGTCACCTCCAGGGGGCGTCGTGTCCTCTCCCTCCCTCCTCTCCTCTCCTCTCCTCTCCTCTCCTCTCCTCTCCTCTCCTCTCCTCTCCTCTCCTCTCCTCGTTACTTAGCGTTGTAACTGTGTCTTATTTGGCGTCGGATAGTTCCATCTATGTGCTTAATGTTCGTCCAGCGTCGTAAAAACAGACAACTGTTTGTATCTTCTGGATTTAAGGCAACTTATCATGTTTTGTGATGGTTTTAATAAAAACGTTTTCTTAAAAAAAAAAGTACAAATGTTTGAATACAAACCTCTATGGCGTATCCAGTAAACGCTGTATAGAAAATATATAAATATGCTTTTTTTCCCTATTTTTTTTAAATGTACAAAAATGTTCCCGGAGCTCTTTCTTCTAACCCCGAAACGAGCTTCCTGTGTTTCTCTCTTTTCATTATGTTCTGTACATCAGCCTCCGTCTCTCCTCCGTCTCTCCTCCGTCTCTCCTCCGTCTCTCCTCCGTCTCTCCTCTCCTCCCTCCTCTTTTAGAAACACAATATCAACAATTGTTATGTACAGCGAGAGGTTTCAGGAGGAGTCTGTGCAGGGCGAAGGAGGAGGAGGATAGAGGTGGTGAGAATAGGACCGCTCCGTATACGGGGAAGGAGGGCAACTCTCACAGTTCTCCTCCGCTGACAGGTATTGGCTGCGTGGGGTCGGGGGCGGGGGAAAAGGCTCCGAGTCGTAGTTCAGGTCGCTGGTGTAACCTTTGGCGACGCCGGAGTTGGAAGTGGGCGGGGCGCGGCGTCCCGGGGTGTAGTCGCTGTCGCAGACGTCCGTGGAGCAAGGGGTTGTGGGAGGGGCGAAGTGACTGTAGGTGTAGGGACGGTAACTGGGGACAGGAAGGAGAACAGACGCATTAATAAGCTGACAGAAGAAGAGATGGGTCTCCAGACTAGTTTATAACCTGTTGTACATTTACATGGATTCACAGAAGAAGAGTAGGAGGAGCAGAGGAGAGGAGGAGCAGAGGAGAGGAGGAGCAGAGGAGAGGAGGAGCAGAGGAGAGGAGGAGCAGAGGGTTACCTGTACGAACGGTGGGTTGA
The DNA here is from genome assembly GCF_901001165.1 of Salmo trutta. NCBI lineage: Eukaryota > Metazoa > Chordata > Actinopteri > Salmoniformes > Salmonidae > Salmo > Salmo trutta. The sequence goes on from NW_021823237.1 coordinate 510,116, forward strand.
TGGGCTGTTGGAAGAGTAACCAAACTCCATGGTGTACTGAGACCTGACGGTAGCAGGAGATGGAGGAGGATTCAGGATCTGGAGAGGGAGAGGGAGAGGGAGAGGGAGAAGGAGAGGAGAGGAGGGAGAGGAGAGGGAGAGGAGAGACAGAGAGGAGAGGAGAGGGAGAGGAGAGACAGAGAGGAGAGGAGAGGAGAGAAAGAGAGTGAGAGAGAGACAGAGAGGAGACAGAGAGGAGAGGAGAAGAGAGGAGAGGAGACAGAGAGGAGACGGAGAGTTTAAAATCAAATTGTTATTCGCCAAATACAACAGGTGTAAACTTTACAGTGAGATGTTCCAAAACGTTGCATCCGGGGCCCAGCGCCCAGACGGGGCCCAGCACCCAGCGCCCAACCGGGGCCCAGCGCCCAGCCGGGGCCCAGCACCCAGCACCCAGCCGGGGCCCAGCCGGGGCCCAGCGCCCAGCCGGGGCCCAGCGCCCAGCCGGGGCCCAGCACCCAGCACCCAGCACCCAGCCGGGGCCCAGCGCCCAGCCGGGGCCCAGCGCCCAGCAGGGTTAGGGGAGGGTTTGGCCCGGCCAGAATGTCCTTGTCCCATCGCGCTCTAGCGACTCCTGTGGCGGGCCGGGGGCGCGGTCCACGCCGACACGGGCGCCAGGTGGTACAGCGTTTCCTCTGAACACATCGGAGAGGATCGGTGCGGCTTCCTTCCGGGTTAAGTGGGAAGTGTGTCCAGAAAGCAGTGCGGCTTGGCGGGGTCGTGTTTCAGAGGACGCAAGGCTCTCGACCGTCGCCTCTCCCGAGTCCGTACGGGAGATGCAGCGATGGGACAAGACTGTAACTACCAATTAAATATAACGAAATTGTGGAGGAAAAAGGAGACAAGATAATAATAATTGCGTGGTGCTGAACGCGCCGCCAGGTTGCTAGCTAATGAGGTAACATGACTGAACTAGGTTTAGCCTAAACAAAATGGCTACCGGTCCGGTCCGCCAGTAGCTAATGAGGTAACATGACTGAACTAGGTTTAGCCTAAACAAAATGGCTACCAGTCCGCCAGTAGCTAATGAGGTAACATGACTGAACTAGGTTTAGCCTAAACAAAATGGCTACCGGTCCGGTCCGCCAGTAGCTAATGAGGTAACATGACTGAACTAGGTTTAGCCTAAACAAAATGGCTACCGGTCCGGTACGCCAGTAGCTAATGAGGTAACATGACTGAACTAGGTTTAGCCTAAACAAAATGGCTACCGGTCCGGTCCGCCAGTAGCTAATGAGGTAACATGACTGAACTAGGTTTAGCCTAAACAAAATGGCTACCGGTCCGCCAGTAGCTAATGAGGTAACATGACTGAACTAGGTTTAGCCTAAACAAAATGGCTACCGGTCCGCCAGTAGCTAATGAGGTAACATGACTGAACTAGGTTTAGCCTAAACAAAATGGCTACCGGTCCGGTCCGCCAGTAGCTAATGAGGTAACATGACTGAACTAGCTTTAGCCTAAACAAAATGGCTACCGGTCCGGTCCGCCAGTAGCTAATGAGGTAACATGACTGAACTAGGTTTAGCCTAAACAAAATGGCTACCGGTCCGCCAGTAGCTAATGAGGTAACATGACTGAACTAGGTTTAGCCTAAACAAAATGGCTACCGGTCCGCCAGTAGCTAATGAGATAACATGACTGAACTAGGTTTAGCCTAAACAAAATGGCTACCGGTCCGGTCCGCCAGTAGCTAATGAGGTAACATGACTGAACTAGCTTTAGCCTAAACAAAATGGCTACCGGTCCGGTCCGCCAGTAGCTAATGAGGTAACATGACTGAACTAGGTTTAGCCTAAACAAAATGGCTACCGGTCTGGTCCGCCAGTAGCTAATGAGGTAACATGACTGAACTAGCTTTAGCCTAAACAAAATGGCTACCGGTCCGGTATGCCAGTAGCCAAGTTTCAGAACAGCCCACGATATGCTTTATGAATGGAGTATGCTATTTATTTATTTTACCTTTATTTAACGAGGCAAGTCAGTTAAGAACAAATTATTATTTTCGGTTACTAGTCCAACACTCTAACCACTAGGATACCTGCCGCCTCTACACTCTAACCACTAGGCTACCTGCCTCCCCTCCACTCTAACCACTAGGCTACCTGCCGCCCCTCCACTCTAACCACTAGGCTACCTGCCGCCTCTACACTCTAACCACTAGGCTACCTGCCGCCCCTCCACTCTAACCACTAGGCTACCTGCCGCCCCTCCACTCTAACCACTAGGCTACCTGCCGCCCCTCCACTCTAACCACTAGGCTACCTGCCGCCTCTACACTCTAACCACTAGGCTACCTGCCGCCTCTACACTCTAACCACTAGGCTACCTGCCGCCTCTACACTCTAACCACTAGGCTACCTGCCGCCTCTACACTCTAACCACTAGGCTACCTGCCGCCTCTACACTCTAACCACTAGGCTACCTGCCGCCCCTCCACTCTAACCACTAGGCTACCTGCCGCCTCTACACTCTAACCACTAGGCTACCTGCCGCCCCTCCACTCTAACCACTAGGCTACCTGCCTCCCCTCCACTCTAACCACTAGGCTACCTGCCGCCCCTACACTCTAACCCCTAGGCTACCTGCCGCCCCTACACTCTAACCACTAGGCTACCTGCAGCCCCTACACTCTAACCACTAGGCTACCTGCCGCCCCTCCACTCTAACCACTAGGCTACCTGCCGCCTCTACACTCTAACCACTAGGCTACCTGCCGCCCCTCCACTCTAACCACTAGGCTACCTGCCGCCCCTCCACTCTAACCACTAGGCTACCTGCCGCCTCTACACTCTAACCACTAGGCTACCTGCCGCCTCTACACTCTAACCACTAGGCTACCTGCCGCCTCTACACTCTAACCACTAGGCTACCTGCCGCCTCTACACTCTAACCACTAGGCTACCTGCCGCCTCTACACTCTAACCACTAGGCTACCTGCCGCCTCTACACTCTAACCACTAGGCTACCTGCCGCCTCTACACTCTAACCACTAGGCTACCTGCCGCCTCTACACTCTAACCACTAGGCTACCTGCCGCCTCTACACTCTAACCACTAGGCTACCTGCCGCCTCTACACTCTAACCACTAGGCTACCTGCCGCCTCTACACTCTAACCACTAGACTACCCTGCCGCCCCTAGTGGGAGGGTTGAGGGGTCCTAGCTATGAAACGCAGTAGGCTAAGTGGGAGGGTTGAGGGGTCCTGGCTATGAAACGCAGTAGGCTAAGTGGGAGGGTTGAGGGGTCCTGGCTATGAAACGCAGTAGGCTAAGTGGGAGGGTTGAGGGGTCCTGGCTATGAAACGCAGTAGGCTAAGTGGGAGGGTTGAGGGGTCCTGGCTATGAAACGCAGTAGGCTAAGTGGGAGGGTTGAGGGGTCCTGGCTATGAAACGCAGTAGGCTAAGTGGGAGGGTTGAGGGGTCCTGGCTATGAAACGCAGTAGGCTAAGTGGGAGGGTTTGAGGGGTCCTGGCTATGAAACGCAGTAGGCTAAGTGGGAGGGTTGAGGGGTCCTGGCTATGAAACGCAGTAGGCTAAGTGGGAGGGTTGAGGGGTCCTGGCTATGAAACGCAGTAGGCTAAGTGGGAGGGTTGAGGGGTCCTGGCTATGAAACGCAGTAGGCTAAGTGGGAGGGTTGAGGGGTCCTGGCTATGAAACGCAGTAGGCTAAGTGGGAGGGTTGAGGGGTCCTGGCTATGAAACGCAGTAGGCTAAGTGGGAGGGTTGAGGGGTCCTGGCTATGAAAAGCAGTAGGCTAAGTGGGAGGGTTGAGGGGTCCTGGCTATGAAACGCAGTAGGCTAAGTGGGAGGGTTGAGGGGTCCTGGCTATGAAACGCAGGAGGCTAAGTGGGAGGGTTGAGGGGTCCTGGCTATGAAACGCAGTAGGCTAAGTGGGAGGGTTGAGGGGTCCTGGCTATGAAACGCAGTAGGCTAAGTGGGAGTGTTGAGGGGTCCTGGCTATGAAACGCAGTAGGCTAAGTGGGAGTGGGAGGGGTCCTGGCTATGAAACGCAGTAGGCTAAGTGGGAGTGGGAGGGGACCTGGCTATGAAACGCAGTAGGCTATTTATTTATTTTACATTTATTTAACCAGGCAAGTCAGTTAAGAACAAATTATTATTTACAATGACAGCCAAACCCAGACAACGCTGGGCCAATTGTGCCCCGCTCTATGGGACTCCCAATCACGGCCGGATGCGAAACAGCCTGGATTCGAACCAGGGTCTGTAGTGACGCCTCAAGCACTGAGATGCAGTAACTTAGACCGCTGTAAGGTATGTGTGTGTGTGTGTGTGTGTGTAAGGTGTGTGTGCGTGTGTGTGTGTAAGGTGTGTGTGTGTGTAAGGTGTGTGTAAGGTGTGTGTGTGTGTGTGTGTGTGTGTGTGTGTGTGTGTGTGTGTGTGTGTGTGTGTGTCGTACCGGGGGGAAGTACGTGCCCTTGGTGGAGGAGGAGCTTGAGGAGGAAGCTCCGGTCACGTGGGCGCGGTCGTACGGGGGGCCGCTGGACCCGCCCATGATGCTCAACGAACCAATCACAGACTTTCCCCTGGACATACCTGAAGACAACACAAAGTAGCAGGAGTAAACAACACAAAGTAGCAGGAAACAACACAAAGTAGCAGGAAACAACAACACAAAGTAGCAGGAAACAACAACACAAAGTAGCAGGAAACAACAACACAAAGTAGCAGGAGTAAACAACACAAAGTAGCAGGAGTAAACAACACAAAGTAGCAGGAGTCAACAACACAAAGTAGCAGGAAACAACAACACAAAGTAGGAGGAAACAACAACACAAAGTAGCAGGAGTCAACAACACAAAGTAGCAGGAAACAACAACACAAAGTAGCAGGAAACAACAACACAAAGTAGCAGGAGTCAACAACACAAAGTAGCAGGAAACAACAACACAAAGTAGCAGGAAACAACAACACAAAGTAGGAGTCATCATCAGTATTGTAGCCATAGATGGTAATATGGTGTGTGTGGTGTGGTGTGGTGTGGTGTGTGTGTGTGTGTGTGTGTGGTGTGTGTGTGTGTGTGTGTCTGGTGTGTGTGGTGTGTGTGTGGTGTGTGGTGTGTGCGTGGTGTGTGTGTGTGTGTGTGTGTGTGTGTGGTGTGTGGTGTGTGTGTGTGTGTGTGTGTGTGTGTGTGGTGTGTGTGTGTGTGGTGTGTGTGGTGTGTGTGTGTGTGGTGTGTGTCTGGTGTGTGTCTGGTGTGTGTGTGTGGTCCTACCTGGCAGAGACCCGGACAGAGAGGCAGGGTGAGGTACGTAACCCAGGGAAACAGAGGGACCGTGGACCACCAAGTCGCTGGCTACCATCTCCCGCTCATCCTTCATCTGGGGACAGAGCACGCGCTGGCACACCAAGTAGATGGCGCCCACCACAAACAACGCCATCACAACCCCCACAATGGAGCCGATGGTGTTGGTGGGCTGGGAGGACGGCTCTTCTGTCGGGTCTGGGGGGGGGGGCAGAGGAGCGGAGGGGCAGAGGAGGGGGAAGGGCAGAGGGGGGGGGCAGAGGAGGGGGCAGAGAAGGAGGGGGGCAGAGGGGGAAGGGGGGCAGAGAAGGAGGGGGGCAGAGGAGGAGGGGGGCAGAGGAGGAGGGGGGGCAGAGGAGGGGGAAGGGCAGAGGAAGGAAGGGGGGCAGAGGAGGAGGGGGGCAGAGGAGGGGGAAGGGCAGAGGAGGGGGCAGAGGAGGGGGGGGCAGAGGATGAGGAGGGGGGGCAGAGGAGGGGGCAGAGGGGGAGCTTACTAGAATGACATTATTCCATGTTTAGCTGAGATCCAGCAGGTAAAATATTACCTTTAAGGCAGTTAGTTGGAACAAATTATTCATCCCATCATGTAGACACACTATAGAGAAACTGGCCTTGGATCAGATCTGTCATTCAGACACACTATAGAGAAACTCCCTCTTCCTCATGAGAGAAACTGGCCTAGGTTCAGATCTGTAGACTTACAGCAGCCTATCTCGTCTGAGTTGTCAGAGCAGTCTGTAGAGTGATCACACTTCTGATGTCTTCCCACACACTGACCGCTGGAACAGCTGAAGTGGTCCGGGGAGCAAAGTACTGGAGAGGAGAGGGGTAAACCAGGTTAACAAGGAGTTAAACCAGGTTAAAACCAGGTTAAACCAGGTTAACAAGGAATTAAACCAGGTTAAAGCCAGGTTAAACCAGGTTAACAAGGAGTTAAACCAGGTTAAAACTAGGTTAAAACCAGGTTAAAACCAGGTTAACAAGGAATTAAACCAGGTTAAAACTAGGTTAAACCAGGTTAAAACCAGGTTAAAACTAGGTTAAAACCAGGTTAAAACCAGGTTAAATCCAGGTTAAAACCAGGTTCAGCAGTAATCTACATTAGACTGGAGAGGAGAGGGGTTAAACAGGTTAACAAGGAATTAAACCAGGTTAAAACCAGGTTAAACCAGGTTCACAAGGAATTAAACCAGGTTAAAACCAGGTTAAATTAGAAAATAAAGGAAAGCCGCACACTCTAAGAGCTCAGATGCAAAAATTGAATAACCAACGTTTCGACAGCGAAGCTGTCTTCATCAGGGTATCATCACAAACACTGAGAGATGAGTCATTTATACTGTCAAGAGACACACAGGTGTTTGTAATCATGGCCAGGTGTGGCCTAATATCATTGGTTAACTCAAATATAAAAAAAAAATGGCATACAAAGAACATCTCTCTCTCTGTGTGTGTGTGTGTGTGTTCCTGTGTGTGTGTGTGTGTGTGTGTGTGTTCCTGTGTGTGTGTGTGTGTGTGTGTGTTCCTGTGTGTGTGTGTGTGTGTTCCTGTGTGTGTTCCTGTGTGGTGTGTGTGTGTGTGTGTGTGTGTGTGTGTTCCTGTGTGTGTGTTCCTGTGTGTGTGTGTGTGTGTGTGTGTGTGTGTGTGTGTGCGTTCCTGTGTGTGTGTGTGTGTGTGTGTGTGTGTGTGTGTTCCTGTGTGTGTGTGTGTTCCTGTGTGTGTGTGTGTGTTCCTGTGTGTGTGTGTGTGTGTGTTCCTGTGTGTGTGTGTGTGTGTGTGTGTGTGTTCCTGTGTGTGTGTGTGTGTGTTCCTGTGTGTGTGTGTGTGTGTGTGTGTGTGTGTGTGTGTGTGTGGTGTGTGTGTGTGTGTGTGTGTGTTCCCGTCTCACCTTCACATTTGTTCTCGTCTGAGCGGTCCTGACAGTTGACCTCTCCGTTGCAGCGAAGGCCGAGGTCAACACACTGCCTGGAGTCGCACTGAAACTCTGAATCTGAACAGACGGGACAGTTTCCCTCGTCGCTGCCGTCGTCACACTCTGGGTATCCGTCGCACCGCCAGGCGTGGGGGATGCAGTCCACTTCCCCGGCTACACAGGAGAACTGTTCTGGGGAACAGGTGGGGGGTTCTGGGGGGGAGGAGAGGGGTTATAACTGTTCTGGGGGGAGGAGAGACGGGTTATAACTGTTCTGGGGAACAGGTGGGGGGTTCTGGGGAGAGGAGAGACGGGTTATAACTGTTCTGGGGGGAGGAGAGACGGGTTATAACTGTTCTGGGGAACAGGTGGGGGGTTCTGGGGGAGGAGAGACGGGTTATAACTGTTCTGGGGG